>NC_086100.1:171119645-171312145 GCF_963921235.1 Mobula hypostoma
TCAAGTCACAGAGTTGTTGAGTACAGAAATGTCCACTTCAACTCAGTACATTCATGCCAATCTATACTAATCCTTTTATCCATACTGTTATCCTTCTGTGTCTTGCCTATTAAATGCAGTGATTCCTTCTAACTTCTCCACGTTCTCTCGCAACAAGTTCAAAACATTAATCAGAGTAAAAATAACTATCCTTCTAAATCTCTTTTAAAACTTCGTCCTTTCATTGTAAATCTATGCCCCTTTGTTTTGATACCCACACTTCTGACGTTCCATCATTCATATTTTCCACATTTAACCTTGAAATCCATGTCAGCACCTTCCACCTTCCCAATCCATTCCGACCAAATTTCTTCTCTTTCCAGGCAGTATTTAACCAGCTTGCCGTCACAGATTGTAATATACTCCCCAAGTCACTTCACCTTGCCACATCTCTTCATAAGCTCAAAAAACACCTTAATTAATGCACCCTTTGTTACCTATCCTTCTCTTGTCCACCTACACTTTGTGTCTGAATCTTATCTGTGATTGGTCTCAGTAAAGTGTTATTTATTCATTTGCTTTATCCGTCTCATTCTTATTCATCTTACCAGGCAAATACCTGTATAATTCCTTCCAGAAAATATCCAAAGTTTGCCTTCACTTTGGACATATGGGGTTACAAACCACTTTGTAAAGAATTCCACTTAAACAACCAGACAACTTTTTCAAGTTTGAGCTTGTAACTCCTTCCTAGGTTTTGACTATCAAATAAATTAGTGCTTATAAATTATTCAGCTTTATGACCTGAAGTCTCCAGCAACATTTGTAGTTTCAGTAGTCTCTCTTTTAGCTCAGACACTTAATTCAAATTACCCTATTTATCCATTATCTGCTATGCTGCCATTTTCAATGCCAAGCTGTCCTTAATGGTGTACATATGACCATTTTTTCTATTTTGTATGATTAAATTTTAAGACAGCTGCATATAGTTCACAACTCCAAATCATTTACATACATCTGTGATAAAACTCTCCCCATAATGAACATCTGAAGTAGCCTGATAGTTAACGATTTTCCATATATTTGGAAACATTATTCTTCCGCATACCATGCACTTTCAAATAAAAGAATAAATCAAGCACCGTATTAAAGTTTTTTTCTTTGAAGATGCGTGGACATGTATACAATATAATTTAATGCTATGGTGCACAATTAAAACTTTTAACTTACTCAGGTTTTCTGTTGGAAGGGCAACACACTAGTGTTCATTGAAAAGTATTATACTCCAAACCCATTTAAGTTTATATACTGGCAAGTCATTTTATAAATACAGTGTCTATAAAAGTTATTCACACACCCTTGAAAGTTTTCATGTTTTATTGTTTTACAACATTGATTCACAGGGAATTTAATTTGGCATTTTGACAGTGATGAACAGAAAAACTCTTTCATGTCAAAGTGAAAACAGATCACTACAAAGTGATCTAATTAATTACAAATATAAAACATAAAACAATTGGTTGCATAAGTACTGACCCCCTTTAATATGACACATTAAATCATCACTGGTGCAGCCAATTGGTGTCAGAGGTCACATAATTAGTGAAGGTGTCCTAGCTATATATAAACCTGAGTGTAGTCAAGGTGTTTTAATTGATTAGTACAAAACACCTGTATCTGGAAGGTCCAACTGCAAGTGAGTCAGTATCCTGGCAAAAACTACACCATGAACACAAAAGAACACTCCAAGCAACTCTGCGAAAAGGTTATCGAAAAGCAGGAGATGGATACAAGAAAATTTCCCTTGGAGTACAGTTAAGTCAATCATCAAATGGAAAGAATATGGCACAGCTGTAAATCTGCCTAGAGCAGGCCATCCTCAGAAATTGAATGCAAGAATGGGACTAGTGAGGTAGGTCACCAAGAGACCTATAACAACTCTGGAGGAGTTGCAAGCTTCAGTGGCTTAAGATGAGAGGCTGTGCATACAACAACTGTTGCCCGAGTGCTTCACCAGTCGCAGCTTCATGGGAGACTGGCAAAGAAAAAGCCACTGTTGAAAATAAAACTCACATAAAATCTTGGCTAGAGCTTGCCCGAAGGCATGTGGGAGACTGATGTCAGCTGGAAGGTGGTTCCATGGACTGATGAAACCAAATTTGAGCTTTTTGGCCATCAGACTAAATGCTACATTTGCCATAAGCCAAACACCACACACATCACCCCTACCATGAAGCATGGTGGTGGCTGTATCATGCTGTGGGGATGCTACACTGCAGCAGGCCCTGGAAGGCTTGTGAAGGTAGAGGGTAAAATGAATGCAGCAAAGTACAGGGAAATCCTGGAGGAAAACCTGATGCAAGAGACCTGCGACTTGGGAGAAGATTTATTTTCCAGGAAGACAATGACCTCAATCATAACGCCAAAGCTACACAAGAATGGCTTACAAACAACAAAGTTAATGTCCTGGAGTGGCCAAGTCAGAGTCCAGACATCAATCCAAAAGAGAATTTGTAGCTGGACTTGAAAAGGGTTGTTCACTCATAAACCCCATACATTCTGACTAAGCTTGAGCAGTTCTGTGACAAAAAATGGGTAAAATTGCAGCGCCCAGATGTGCAAAGCTTATAGAGACCCAGCCACACAGACTCAAGGCTGTAATTGCTACATCTACTAAGTACTGACCTGAAGGGAATGAATACTTATCCAATCATTTATTTTGTGTTTTCTATTTGTGATTAATTTAGATCACTTTGTAGAGATCTGTTTTCACTTCAAAAGCCAAATTAAATCGACTGAGATTCAATGTTGTAAAAGAATAAACCATGAAAACTTATAAGAGGGGTGAATACTTTTTATAGACACTGCAGGTAAATTTCAATAATCTGTGTTTTTAGGCATTTGTATTTATCCAAGAGATTCTGCACCTTTTGTTGGCCTAGGGTTGGAGGGATTTATGGCATGACAGCTGATACAAGTGTGCAGGGGACATCGAAATCTCTTGTTTTCGAACACAGTTGGAGGGTATTTTCTGACACAGTCTTCGTGGTAGAACTTTCCACACAGAGGAACAATACAACGCTTAACATCAGGCCCATTCTTCTTGCAAACAAAGCAAGTGTGAATACCTGCACAAAATAAATACATAAATAAAATCAACCCCAAAAAAATCAATGTATGTATTCCTAGCCATTCTAAACATACAATATATATTAACTTAAAAATAAACCATCTTTTTGATTTTTGGAAGTGATTAGTATATTGAATTATGATCTATTTTAGCTCTTGGCAAGGTTAAAATATATAGTCAACTGAAGGGCTAAAAGAGAATGTGAGGTTGCTCTGGCTGACAAAGTGAAACAGAATCCCAGGAGCTTCTGCAGTTAGAATAAGAACAAAAGGATAGCAGGGGACAAAACTGATCCTCTTGAACATCAGTGTTACCATCTGGAATGAGCTAAAAGAGATGGGGGGTGGGGGGAAAAGATCTTAAATTATTTGGGAGGCAGACACAGAGTCTATGGAGCTGAAGCAATAGAGTAGTGAGGTCATGGACCATAATTGGATTATGTAAGAGATGGTGCTTGCTGTCTTGGGGTGAATTAGTATGGATAAAACCCCAGGGCTCAATGAGGTACCCTCTAAGACCTACAACATTTTTGCATTTTGCAACACATCTGCTCAACATCAAGTTCAAAAGATGCAGCTGACATTAACAAATTCTATATCATGGTAGATCTTCCTGTATGTCATTGCAAAACCTGATATTCTAAAAGCTTGAGTAGTTTTATAATAGAAGTAGAAAAGTAATTTTGGTCATAGTTAAATTCAAATTAAGAAAAAGACTGCATGTCGTTATTATAAACTGAATTTCTTGACTTCAGCAGCCCATGTAGTAATCATTCAAGCAAAAATATAAAATATAGAGAGTATTCAGCTGGTCAGGGAATACCTGTGGAAAAAGTTAACATTATAGAACTCGAGGCCTTCACCAGAATAAGGTCTGATTTGAAATGTTAATATGCTTTCCTTTCCACTAATACAGCTTAATGTGTCTAACACACATAATGTTTTTGTTTCAAATTTTTAGTAACTGTATCTTCATACTACTTTTCTTGTTAATTACAATTTGAACATTATTTCCTTTAACAAAATTAATTAAATACTTGTGCCTAACGCATCAGGGTTTTGGCTAAGTAAATTTCACATTTTTTTTTAAAAAAGCATTCAAGAGAAACTAAATTGGTAACTTACTAGTCTGCAATATTTCTGAATATTTATTTTTGAAATGAACATGTGCAGTTAAAAAGCTCACTGATGAGCTGTAAATAGAGTACACTGTAGCAAAGATGAATGAGAAATAAAACACTTCATACATGTTCACAATTGAATTGCATCTGAAATATCTATAACCAATATAAATTTGATTTGGATTGCATGAATTCAGATCTTAAAATCAAGGAAAGAACGTGGATAACCTTAATTTGTTTGGAGAGAGCATTTATTTAAAATTTAATAAAAGTTAATCCATATTACCTGATGTGCATTCCCTACACATAAATTTGCCTTGAGGTAATTTAGACCGCCCAAGACAAGCCAAGTGGAATGCCCCATAACACTGTCCCTCACAAAAGAGCAGGTCTCCAGAATTCTCACACACCTGGAAATGGAAAAAAAACAAATCGATTAATGGAAAAGATAATAGTCCAAATTCATTTATTTTTAAACCTTCATGCTTGCAAAAGGTGTGCAATTCAAATTTACTTTCGAATGAATTGTGTATGCCATTCCTATATTATTCAGAAGTTTCTTGACTATCACAACATGAAAAATTTTTTTAAAAATCACTTGCTCTCTACCATATCTCAGCTGCAAAGTAAATTAAGCTTACAAAAAAATAGATATAGACTAAGAAGAAAGACAGACTACTCACCTTTAGGTGCAGTATTCCTCAATCTTCAAAAGTTGTCCTCCACATACCTTGGATGAGATCAGCATACCAATTGGAAAATCTCTAAGGATGCCTGTCCCTTTAAGAGATTCAGCCAGAACCACACTACCGCCCCCTTCCCGAGCCCAAACACAGTAACCCCACGTGGCAATCTTCAGTTCTTTTTGACAAGAGAAGACAAGGCAGAAGAGGATGAGCAAGGAGACCAGCAAGGAATCCATTGCCCTCTCATTTTTCTTTTAAAAAAGTACAGAAACTTAATTCTTTCACCTTGCTGTTAATTCACATTTTGTGTTTATTTATAATATGTCCTGTAGATTTGTTAAAACATTTTTGTGCACAAGCTCAAAAAATGCATAAACCCAAAGCTAAGGACCTCCACCAAATGATTATGCAAAGACTGTACATTTGGACTGTGAAGGTTAATCTTAGTACAGTGCACCTAAAGGGAAGCAGAAACAAGCAACTTTACATTTGTTATCCTCATTGATGAAATTGTTCAAAGATTTACTTCAGGAAAAGCAAATATTTTGGTATCTAAGTTAAAGGCAAGAATAGTCCCACCAAACCAAGCATCTCTGCAGTCAAATCTAAACATGTAACCCTGGTAAAAATGCAAGGCTTTCTCCACAATTGCGTTACACACATTATCCAATGCAGCATGCATAAAATTAGCCAATACTTGTGTGGAACGGTGCTTTATAATGAGCCCAAAATTTAAGTAGTATCTGTTCCATATTTGAAGTAACTTAGTTTCCACTCTTAATTTTCTGTGGCAGAAATTGCATCTTTAAACCACTTAAAAAAGTTTTACTGTCCGTATTAATTTTACAGATAACACCAAGAGGAGGCACTGAAATCTTCCGAGGATTAACTTTAATCTGCATAAAGCACACCGAAATAACGTCAGACTCTCCCAATATATCATGAGTGACGGTATCTATTATCACTAATATATGTATATATTTATATTTAAATATAAAAAATTAAAAAACGCACACAAATAGGGAGCCAGTTTCTTTATTCGTAAGAAGTCAAGCACATAATAAAAATATCCAGCGATCAATAGTTTTAATCAAGTCAGAAAGATGGATGGAATGCTTTCACATCTGTAGTATTCATGATTCTAGATTTTCTTTCTTGATCATGAATTAAATTGATCACGTGATCGAACAGCTCTATTTCTTTGTACTGTATGTATGCTTGAGGTCCTTCTCACCTGACAAACTCCTTCTTTCCTAGCTGCACCACTGCCCCCTCGTTCTCCTTGCGATTTTTTGGATGATACAGATGAAACCTCTGTTGGAGTCTCATCTGCACTTTCATCTCCCGACTCCTGTTGTCCATCAAATGATGTCTAAACACAAAAGAGAAAAAAGACCCAGAAGTTACGCATTGTTGCAAAATAAAAGTAATGTTAAAAAAATACCAACTTATTTCATCAACTGGGTAACAAAAAATAGTGCTAACACCCACCTAAGCCGAATTATGGGATCTTTTGTTAACTCGTACACCACCATGGCAGTACCAAACAAATGTCTAATAAATTGCTACAAATTTGTATTTGGCACACCAAATGCTGGAGGAAATCAACAGACTCGGCAGCATCCATGGAAGAGAGTTAACTGTCAATGTTTTGGGCTGAGACCTTCATTAGGACTGAAACATAAACTGTTTACTGGTTTCATTAGATGCTGCCTGGCCTGCTGAGTTCCTCCAACATTTTGAGTGTATTACTTTGATTTCCAGCATCTGCAGATTTTCTTGTTTTTGAAACTTGTATTTGGGTGTAGTAAAGTTTAAATGTTTTAAAACTACAAGAGTAAAACGGTGTCAAAAGCCTGCTGACATAAAAGTGTACTCAAAGATTATATGCTTTACCGAATATGGAGAACGAGAAGCGAGTGATAATAATACATTTTCTGCAACAGAAGTATTTATTATCACAGCCTTGCATAATACCCACAAAAGTTTCAATGATACAAAGTAGTTCTGCAGGTAAACTACTTATTTGACCTACTCCTCAGAGACAGCGCATGGGACGAGAAAATACCAGAAAAATTGGATCTTCAAAAGATGTTATTAAGATTAACAATGTAGTAATTTTAAAAAGGTACAGTCTTCAGCTTTCTGCAAAAGAAAACAACTGAAGCATTAAAAGTGTGCTGGGTCAATGGTGATGAGGATTTGGACTGGTACAATTGGTCTTGGATGCTCTTTAAAAATTAAGAAAACAAATTCCATTTCCTTAAAAATAATTTAACAATTGAATACACACTGACTTTTGACAAATTTACTTTGTCCTTGCCTTAACTAAAGTCATTTTTGTGCTTTCAAATGTTCAACAGTACACTGAAAGGTCGTCAACCTAAATATAAATTGTTTCAGTATCCACAAATGCTACTTGAAACATTTGTTTCTTGTTTCAGATTTCCACCATCTGTAGTACTTAGTTTTTGTATTATTGAAGGATTGTCTAAGAACAGATGATTGATTACAACTAACCAGGAACTAAAAATGGAATATTCATAAGTGTTGTCAATAATGAGATTCAAGTAACTCAGTTCTAACACAACAGAAACAAACAATGGGAATAGACAGGTTTCAAGCCTGCAATAGATGGAAACTGTGAATCTGCAAATTGCAAATGTGTGAAAATTAAAGACAGAAGCTGTTTATCCTAATAATCAATATTCCTCAGGCCATTTGGATGTAATACCTTAAATATCTCCCCTGCTGTAATTGGATTAATCAAACATAGTTAGTGACTGATATACCTACTCTCATTCACTAAAGAAACAGCTGCCACAACCTATGTTATTATACACAATTTCCTCAATGAAAACTAGCTTTCCGAGTTTCACCAGGGCCTTTAAATTTCAACATTCATTAGAACCTTGCTGAATTCTGAGGTGACATCAATACAGTATCTGATTGAGTACAGCATCAAGGAGGCGTACTTAAAATTAAAAAAGAGATAACATATACACAGAATCTTCCAATAGAATATTTGGCATGAATACTATCATGTTGTACAAGGTCAATCATATCAGCTCCAGGCCTTTGCAATGACCTTTCCACTATCATAATGGAAAATGTGGGATGTACCCCAATGGCGGAGTTCTCTTCTACTCAGAATCAAAAAGGAATTGAAACAGCAAGACATAAACATTGAGGCAAAACAGATAAGTGCAATTAGAATTAGTGCCACTCAATGAACATATTTAACAAGACAGTCAATGCAAATCCCCATAAAATTTATTATCACTGCTGAATTCCCCACATCTTAGGGTTCTTACTGACTAGAAACTCAATTTATTTAACTGAATAAATATTAGATGCAACAATAGGTCAGAAAGTGAATATCTCAGCAACTACTAATCTTCAAACCCTTCCACTAAGTTACAAAGCAAAGGTCATAAATGTGACAATACAGTACTTCCCCCCCCAGAGGGTTGCAGATCTATGCCAAATCAGAGAGAGCATGGTTTAATTGGCACTGAACATAAAACAGTAATATCCCCTCAACCCAAAACATACACAACAAATGCACTGTGGATGAAATACATCGCCAATTAGCACATCAACAACTTGTCTTGTAACATCCATCATAAACCAATGGCAGCAATCCAATACCAATCATCATCAGGTGCCATGCCCAGTTTGAGCTTTGACTGCCATGGCTCACACACTCCTGTTTCAGGTCAAGTGGATCAATTCATTGGTATTCATTTCCAGTTCTCTGGCTGCTGTCTCCATCATCATTTGTCTTTGCCTTCCTTTTGCTTTCTTCCCTTCAATCTTTCCCATAATTACCGTGCATTCTAACTCCTCTTTCCTAATCACATGTCCAATGAAGTTACTTTGCCTTTTCTCTTTTTGTGCTTGCTCTGTTCATGACATCCTCGTTAGATATTCGTTTCGTCCATGATATTCTTTGCATCCTCCTCAAAAACCACATCTCTGAGGCTTCAATTCATTTCCTCATGGTACTAGATACTGTCCAACATTCTGATCCATATAACATAACTGGATAAACGTAACATTTCAATACTCTGAGGCAGATTATCATGCCTAGTTTAGTGCTGGTCAGTATACTCTTCATTCTCATTTGCCATCCCAATTCTTCTTTTGATGTCCATGTCGCACCTGCCATCTGATATCACCCAGCTTCCTAAGTAGCAAAAGTTCTGTACTTGTTTTATGTCTTCCCCGTTTATTTTCAGCCTGCAGATAGGGTTCTCCTTCTTTTTGGATATCATCATATATTCTGTCTTTTTGCAATTGATAGATGGACCCATTTTTGCACTTTCTTCAACAACTATATCAATTGTTTCGTAGTTCTTCCTCCGTACTTGCAATTAACACAGTGTCATCCGCATATCTGAAATTAATGATGTTTTCACCGCCAACTTTGATTCCCAAGATGTCTCTTATTTTTTGTAATTGCCCTGGGAGCAATGAATGACTAAGGGTAACTCCACTTTCCCCAAAGCTCTGAAAGTCCCCAATCAGAGCCTCATCACCGGTTGCAGTTTAGAGTCATACCCAGGACAGCCAATACCAATAGGTCTATGTTGAAGGTTTGAAATTGTGGTAGTATCTCATTGATTCTTCTATCCTAAATTCCAAGCTCGAATCATAACATACATTTATCCTTTTCCATGTAGGTTGCATAACTTGCTACCCCTTTTAAATTTACCTCATTTTCTGTTAATACAGTTAGAGGAGATGGATTCTTGCTGACAGCTGGCACCAGAGTCTCAGCAGTTGATGCTCTGCTTCGTTTTTTCAGTGGTTTACACGCATCAGAGAGTTTGCTTATTTCTATGGGGAGGAAATAACGAGAGACTGAGCTTAAATTCATTTTCAGCTTCTCTTAATAGTTTAAACTGTGTTAAATAAATCATGCATTTTTACTAATTTTTACCTGATTGACTGCTTTGGGATGTGTTGGTATAAGTGGGCAATGTTTCTCCAGTCTCAATACCATCACTTCCACTTGCTTCTGCCTGATCGGTTTTACTGAAATCATACTTTGAAATCACAAATTAAATGTCAGTACTAATTACTTAACATATATTAAAATATCTAATACATAAAAAAATCATCAGCCATACAAAAGACCTATTATATTTCTCAGCAGAAGCAGGACGAAATGTCATGAAGATGTTCTGAGTACATTTATTCTATTGTTTGAATCATTCTTACAAGCATTTATTAGTAATATTGCTGCCAACCTCAGAAATGGACACAACAGGTTGTAAAACCAGGCTTGGTAATTATAAGCAACACACAAATTTCTGGCGGAACTCAGCAGATCGTGCATCATCTATAGAAACGACTAAACAGTTTATGTTTTGGGCTTAGACCCTTCTTCAGGACAGTCCTGAAAATGGACTACAAGGGTGCTGAAAATCTGGAGCAACACTCAGGTCAGGCGACGTCAATTAGAAGGGAAATGGACAGTTCACGTGCCCTTCAATGAATAATCTGGTGTGTGTGTGTGTGTGTGTGTGTGGCTTGGCAGGAGCAGCAACAGCAGTTAGTTGGATTTTGAAAAAACACAAAAATGAATCGGGGTAAAAATTTTAAATGTGATAAGATAGATTTTACCAGGATGAAGTATGTTTCTTTCTCAGTGGAATTGGAAAAAACATTGATACAAGTGTGTCCATACTGAGAGGGTATAGGAGATGGCAAGGGGGTCAGCCCACACGGTGCACAGCATTTAGAATTTCACATGCAATACAATAAGCACCTTTTCATCCTCATGATAGCTTCGCTTTAATCTCTTACTGGTGCTGATCCGCTCTGGGGAGTCCTCTCTGTAATCTATTACTTTTCTGGATATCCTTCTTTGTCTAGTTGATTCTGAGGTCACTGTATAGAGAAATAATGTACAGTTATCAGCTTGGCACAGCTTTTACCAATTTTGTCTAGACTGGAAAATATTGACTTCAAGCCCATCTCCAGGATTTAAGTACTTAATCAAGACTACCAATCTATGCAATTTTGAGGAAGTTCTGCAGCCTCAGTTACCAACTTGCAGATGGCATTTAATTGAAGCCTGCCAAACTAAGTGAATATAAAAGCAACCCATGGTTATAATCTGAGAGAATTCATTTCTCCTGTTAGTACATTGCTCTCTGACTTAACTGATAAAAAGAGGACAAAAAGTCATCATGTTAGTGGTTGTTTGTGTTGCCTCACGAAATGGTTGATGCATACACCTTTAGAACTCAACAAATTTAGGTTGTGAAGAGCTTTGAACTATCCTGAGTATGTAATTCAGTACCATACAAATTTTAAATTTGTTCTATTGTCTACAAGCATTTTAAAGTTATTTTTTATTTCTGGAGCCACAACGGCTATCTGTAATTTACAAATCTGTACAAATGTAGCTATAAAAGTGTGACACATTAAAACTCACATCTACACTTAAGTGTTGCTCCCTCAGATACAGCAGTTATATATTTAAAAATCTTGTGTCCAGTTCAAGCCTCGTCAATCATTCTTTCCAAAAGGAGCCATAGTTTAGAATGAAAAGTCTGCAAGCCAAAATTACTGACTGGTTAAAAATCCACGTTGAATTAAATCCAAGTGAATAAATCAAAAGCAATTATTGTCAGTAACTGCCAAGGACAGCAACAATGTATGCTTATATGAAGACTTAATACTTCTGGACAAACTAACAAATTCCCTGAACTTGACAGACTGTACCCAAGAATTCTACAAGAGGTGGCACCATTAGTTCTTACTTTCAGCATTCTTTAGATCTAGAAAAGTCACAATAATTAGTAAAACAGCAAAAGCAACATCATTGTTCAATAAAAGAATCATTGAAGAAATGATTTCAAAGAGCATCTTGAATGGAGGATACTGCAAACCATTCTGCCTTCTTAGGGAACTTCAAGAGCTTTTGGCACACAAGCAGTTGAAAGAACAGCCACTGAGGTGAGATAGGAAGGAAACTAAAGAAAGATTCAAATTTAGAAATAAGGGAAATATTTTGGTTCAGTGGGCTGGAGGGCAAAGGAAGGTGGCAGAGAAAGCTGCTCATGGCATCTATTACTTAAATTTTGTATTGGAGGAAAGAACAGAAGAACTAGGTTAAAGGGGTTCAGGAAATCTCTAGAAACAATGGCTGTTTTTGCATTGTAGGATGATCCAAGAAGATTGAATTGATTTCAGAGAGATGAACAAGGCCCATTAGTACAACAAAGTCTTGAATGAATGGTTAAAGCTATCACCCATGATCTTTGGGCTTAAGGGAACAGAGATCAGGCTTGTATTGGACAGCTGCCCCTGTGGAACTCCACCAGACACTGGCAGCCATCCTGAAAAGGACCCCTTTATTCCCATTCTCTGACTTCTGCCAGTCAATCTTCTATTTATAGCAGTGCCTTGTTTTTAACACCATAAGACTTTTTTTTGTTTAGGAGCTTCATGAGATGCACCTTGTCAAAGGTCTTCTGAAAGTCCAAGTTAATAACATCCACTTGACCCTGTTTTGTCTAACCTGCTTGTTACCACCTCAAGTCAAGTCGCTTTTATTGTCATTTCAACCATAACTGCTGGTACAGCACACAGTAAAAATGAGACAACGTCCCTCCAGGATCATGGTGCTACATGAAACAACACAAAGCTACACCGGACTTCGTGAAACACAAAACTACATTGGACTTCAGACCTACACCAGACTACATAAAGTGCACAAAACAGTGCAAGACAGTACAATAATTAATAAACAAGACAATAGGCACAGTAAAGGACAAATTATAATATAATAATAAATGATGTATGATGTAAATGTAAACGTAAACAACGTTTTAGCAGGAATTGAGAAAAATTAGCAAAAATTGCAGTGTGTGTGTGTGTGTGTTTTGCCAGATGGCAGGAGGGAGAAGAGTTTGTATGAGGGGTGCGTGGGGTCCTTCACAATGCTGTTAGCTTTGCAGATGCAGCGTGTGGCGTAAATGCCTGTAATGGCGGGAGGAGAGACCCAGATGATCCCTTCAGCTAACCTCACTATCCGCTGTAGGGTCTTGTGATCCGAGACGGTGCAATTTCCGAACCAGGCAGTAATGCAGCTGCTCAGGATACTCTCGATACATCCTCTGTAGAATGTGAGGATGGGGGGGGGGGCGGGGGGCATGGAAGATAGACTTTTCTCAGCCTTCGCAGAAAGTAGAGACGCTGCTTGGCTTTCTTGGCTAAGGAGCTGGTGTTGAGGGACCAGGTGAGATTCTCTGCCAGGTGAACACCAAGAAATTTGGTGCTCTTAATGATCTCTACAGAGGAGCTGTCGATGTTCAGCGAAGAGTAGTCGCTCCATGCTCTCCTGAAGTCAACAACCATCTTTTTTGTTTTGTTCACATTCAGATACACGTTGTTGACTCTGCACCAGTCCGTTAGCTACTGCACCTCTTCTCTGTATGCTGACTCGTCATTCTTGCAGATAAGACCCACTATGGTTGTGTCATCGGCGAACTTGATGATGTAATTCAAGCTGTGTACTGCTGCACAGTCGTGGGTCAGCAGAGTGAACAGCAGTGGACTGAGCACAGAGCCCTGGGGGGCCCCCATGCTCAGTGTGGTGGTGTTAGAGATGCTGCTTTCAATCCGGACTGACTGACCTCAAATAATTCTAATAGATTTATCAGACAAGGTCTCCCCTTAACTAAACCAGGAAATACATTGGTAAGCATAGTGAAATGTAACACAGGTTTCCCCCGCTATCCGAATGTAGAGCATTCCTATGAAACCGTTTGTAAGCCGAAATGGCGTAAAGCGAAGAAGCAATTACCATTGATTTATATGGGAAAATTTTTTGAGTGCTCCCAGACCCAAAAAATAACCTACCAAATCATACTAAATAGCACATAAAACCTAAAATAACACTAACATATAGTAAAAGCAGGAATGATATGATAAATACACAGCCTATATGAAGTAGAAATAATATATGTACAGTGTAGTTTCACTTAACAGAATCGGGAAGTTTGAGCCAAAATCGATTTGTCGAAAAAAAATCAGCATGTACATGCACGTGAACACACCTGCCTGCCCAAGGCTTCATGGTCATGGTAGTCTTTTTCAGGGTAAACACAAGTTTAAAGCGAGCGTCTTTTTTTGTGAAAGCGAAACGTCGTAAAGAGAACGTTTGGAAAGCAGGGAACACCTGTATTTAATTTGTTCTTTTTTTTCAAACTTTGATTTCATACAGTTGGCAAATACAAATAAAAAAAAATTAGAAAAAAGATTTCCTTTGACCTACCACTAGATCTAGTTGTTCTTTTTGGAGAGTCCTGTAGAACCCTGCGTCTAGTGGGCCCAGGTGATCCTGTTGAAAAACCTATTGGAAGCACAATGAAGACAACAGAACCAAAAATGTGTGAATGAACATTAGGAATTAATGCTTTGTTAGCTAGTTTGCTATTGTTAATAGATTAGTAAAATAATAATTAAGATCTTCTTGTATCTTTCTTGTATTTGATCATTTTAGTGTAAGAAATAAAAGTTTTATTGGTAATAAAAATAATTTAAACTGACTAGATGCAAGAATATTTGAAATGAGGATTCACCAGTAATTTACAACTGTAATGCAATAAAAAAAGGATCTAGAATACTGCATTTGCTTAATATAGAATTGTATTCCATGTCGCAAATGGGAACAATTTTAACATAAATTATTTGAATGGCAGCGTATCAGAGATTTGGATTCATGACCAAGTACAAATTAAAATAAGGCAGGGGCAAATGGAGTGGCCTTTATTGGGAGTAGATCAGTGGGGGTTTGAGGCTTCAGTGAGAAGAGGCTTATGTGGATAGATTTTTTTTCAGTTTATTTATTGCTTCCTTCTTTATAATTGCACAGTTAGAGTAGTAGGGATGCCAGGCACGATAGTTTAATGCTCCTCTTGTGGGATGTGGGAAGGCAGGGAGACCTCCAGAAACCCTGTCGACTTCAACTGCAAGAAGTGCATCTGGCTCCAGCTTCTAACACTCTGGATCATTCAGGGGGGCTGAATGGGTGATAGAGTCATAGAGGGGTAGTTACATCCAAGTTGCAGGACAGTTGACTGGGTGACTCTCAGGAGGGTGAACGGGATTAAACAGCCAGGACAGAGCAGCCTTGTGGTCATCTTCCTCAACAACAGGTTGAGTACTGTTGGTGGCAGTGGTGGGGTGCAGGGGGTGGTGTGGATGACCTAGCAGAGGAAAGTCAGAACAGTTAGGCCTCTGGCACTGAGTCTGGCTCTGTGGCTCAGAAGGGAAGGGGGGAGAAGAGACAAGCTATGGTGATACAAGATTGGTTAGTTAGAAAGGAGGCTCTATGGATGAGAATGAGATTCCAGATGGTATGCTGCTTCCCGGGTACCAGAGTCCAAAACATCTCGGATTGAGACCTCAGCATTCTTAAGTGCGAGGGTGAGCAGCCATAGGTCGTGGTCCATATAGGTACCAATAGGGATGAGGTTCTACAAAGTCAATTCAGGGAGGTGTGTGCGAAGTTAAAAGACAGGACCTCCAGGGTTGTTGTCTCAGGACTGCTACCTGTACCGTGTTAGTGTGGCCAGAAATAAGCAGATAATACAGCTTAACAGGTGGCTAAGAAGCTGGTGTAGAAGGTGGGGGAGGGGGTTCAGATTTTTGCTACTATTGCAGGGGGATGGGGGACAGGGACAGACTGACTAACTGACTGACTGGCACCCCACTCCCAACACAGACATTTTGCGCAGTATTTTCCCTTTGTTTTATGAGGTCACGTTGCGATTTCGACACTCAACCTGGCATGGATGGAAAGTGTACTCGGGGGCGGACCCGACTAGTTTCCAACTCGGGAACATCCGCTCCCGGGTCAGCACTGATGTCGTTGCGCCACCAGCCAGCCCAGTACTGGAGATTCCTAATGTCGTTCTGCTGTTTAAGAAAGGTTCTATGGATATACTGGGAAATTATAAGCCAGTGAGCCTGACATCAGTATTGAGAAAGTTACTGGAAAGTATTCTAAGGGACTGAATGTGTATTTGGATAGACAGATTGATTAGGGACAGTCAGAATGACCTTGTGCGTGATAGATCATGTCTAACTAATCTTAGCGTTTTTGGAGAATGTTACCAGGGAAGTTGATGAAGGCAAGTCAGTGGATGTTGTCCACTTGGATTGCAGCAAGGCAAGGTCCTGCATGGGGGAGTTGGTCAAGAAGGTTCAGTTGACTAGCATTAAAGATGAGGTAGTAAACTGGATTAGACACTGGCTTCGTGGGAGAAGCCAGGGAGTGGTAGTAGATGGTTGCCTTTCTGACTGGAGGCTGCAGGGATTGACACCGGGTCTGTTGTTTGTCATCTATATGAACGATCTGGATGATTATCTGGTTAACTGGATAAGCAAAGCTTGCAGTGGGATCTGGACCAGTTTTCGGGGGGGGGGGGCGGGGAGAGGGGGAGGGAAAAATAAACAAACAAACAAATAAATAGGCTGAAAAATGGCAGATGCAATTTAATGGAAACAGGTGAGGTGTTGCACTCTGGAAGAATCAACCAGGGTAGTCTTCACAGTGAGCGGTCGGGCACTGGAAGGGATCAGGGAATACAGGTCCATAGTTCATTGAAAATGGCATCACATATAGATAGTGTCATAAAGAAAGCTTTGGGCACACTGGCCAATTCAAAGTATTTTGATCAAAGTACTGAGTACAAGGGTTGGGATGTTATGTTGAATTTGTATAAGATGTTGGTGAGGCCTAATTTGGAGTATTGTGCCCAGTTTTGGTCACCTACCTACAGTAAAAGATGCAAGTAAGATTGAAAAAGTACAGAGAAAATTTACAAAGATATTGCTGGCACTTGAGGACCAGAGCTATAGGGAAAGGTTGAACGCGTTATGATTAATCCCCAGAATGTAGATTGAGAAGAGAGCATAGAACATAGAAATCTACAGCACATTACAGGCCCTTCAGCCCACCATGTTGTGCCGACCAGGTAACCTATTCTAAAAGCTGCCTAGAATTTTCTCAATGTACAGCCCACTATTTTTCTAAGCTCCATGTACCTATCTAAGAAGCTCTTAAAAGATCCTATTGTATCCGATTCCACGCACCCACCACTCTTGGATTGAAAAACTCACCCCACATCCCCCGGTACCCATTTCCAAGCACCTTAAAATTTGCCCCCACGTGTTAGCCATTTTACCCATGGGAAAAAGCCTCTGCCTATCCACACGATCAATGCACGATCTTATACACCTCTATCAGGTCACCTTTCATGCTCAAGGAGAAAAGGCCAAGTTCACTCAACCTATTCTCATGAAGTATGCTCTCCAATCCAGGCAACATCTTTGTAAATCTCCTCTGCACTCTCTCTATAGTATCCACATCCTTCCAGTAGTGAAGTAACCAGAACAGATCTCCAAGTAGGGCCTGACCGAGAGTCTGACCATTAATATTATATTCTGTCCTCAAATTTGACCACTTCACACTTATCTGGGTTGAAAGTCCATCTGCTACTTCTCAGCCCAGTTCTGCATCCTATCAATATCCCGCTGTAACATCACCTGACAACACCCTCAATCTTTGTGTCATCAGCAAACTTACTAACCCACCCTTCTAATCCTCATTCAGGTCAGTTATATATATAAAAAAAATCACAAAGAGGAGGGATCCCAGAACAGATCCTTGTGGAACACCACTGGTCACTGACCTCCACGCAGAATACGAACCATCTACAACCACCTTTTGCCTTCTGTGGGCAAGCCAGTTCTGGATCCACAAAGCAAGGTCTCCTTGGATCCCATGCCTCCTTACTTTTGAGGAGCCTTGCATGGGGAACCTATCAAATGCCTTAATGAAATCCGTATGCACTACATTCACTGCTGTACCTTCATCAATGTATTTTGTTATATCCACAAAGAATTCAATCAGGCTTGTAAGGCATGATCCACCCTTGACAAAGCCATTTTGACTATCCCTAATCAGATTACGCTTCTCCAAATGCTCATAAATCCTACTTCTCAGGATTTTCAACAACTTTCTCCCATCACTGAAGTCAGACTCACTGGACTATAATTTACTGGGTTATCTCTACTCCCCCTTTTCTTGAACAAGGGAACAACATTTTCAACCCTCCAATCCTCCTGTACTTCTCTCATCCCCATTGATGACACAAAAATCATGGTCAGAGGCTCAGCAATCTCCTCCCTCACTTGCCACAGTAGCCTTTCCCCTCGGTGAATACTGAAGCAAAGTATTCATTAAATACCTCAGGAGATTTGATAGAGGTATACAAAATCATGAGAGATATAGAAAGAGTAAATGCAAGCAGGCTTTTCCCCCTGAGATTGGAAGAGTCTACAACTAGAGGTCACGGGTTAAGGGTGAAAGGTGAAATGTTTAAGGGAACAGGAAGAGGAAGTTCTTCACTCAAGAGGGTGCTGAGAGTGTGGTGAATGCAATTTCTATTTCAACTTTCAAGAGAAGTTTGTATAGTTACATGGATGGGAGGGATATGGAGGGCTATGGTTTGGGTGCAGGTCGATGGAACTAGGCAGTTTAAATGGTTTGGCATGGACTAGATAGGCCGAAGGGCCTGTTTCTGTGTTGTAGTTTTCAATGACTCTGTAACATGCCATCAGAAAACTGACTGGATTGGATTCCAATTTAACTCAGTTTAATCATCCATCTGATGCAAGCATTCACCTGTCTCATCAAAAGGGCTTAGAAATACCATACATTTGAGCTTTCATTTCACTTTAGTCTGAATCTAATCGGATATGCTTATTTAAACAAGAACAAATTGAAACCTTCACCTGTCATATGAATAAAAAAAACTTATGCGCAGGTCACAACTAATAGCTTACACTTACCTGAACCTGATGAAGGTGATTTGTGCTCTGTAACCGGAGTAACTATAGAGAACTTGGTATTGTAACGTGCTCGCTGTTTATCACTCAGCAAAGCCCACTGAGACTCAAGCAACTCCTCAATCTCCTCAGCAGAAGCATCTGGACGTTCTTCAGTTAACTATGAATGTAAAAAATATTTCAGATTTATTTTGCTCATTTGAAGCAAGCACACACGCAGGATTAATCCACATTACTCAAACTATTACACACTAACAGTATAG
This sequence comes from Mobula hypostoma, assembly GCF_963921235.1. NCBI lineage: Eukaryota > Metazoa > Chordata > Chondrichthyes > Myliobatiformes > Myliobatidae > Mobula > Mobula hypostoma. Next base: position 171,138,702 of record NC_086100.1, read on the forward strand.
AAAGATGAAACTTATAAAAATTACACTATATTACACATAAGATAACATAATCCCATTATTAGGCATGACAGAATATTTACAACACAGAATATGGGAAAACCATCTAATCTGTTCAAGATAGATGAGCAAGGGCTAACCTCACCTTCCAGCAGCTCCCTGGATACAGACCTACATGGATCCACACCACCCTTCAGAATCCCAGCCACCAATCACCTTGCAAATGAAAAACAATATTTTCCTTGTCTGTTCTCTAATCCTTCAACTAATTACTTGAAATATATGCCTCTGATTTTTGATGCTGCTGGTATAAAATAATGTTTTTCCAAACATTTAACCAGATTCTTCTGTACATCACCCTGCAGTGCCATGCTTTCCTGCTGACTGCAAACAGTTAATTTCTACTTTAACTGCAAAATTGTTTTATTGATTCCCCCTTATATTTAGGGTTAATACATCTTATTCTGAGAGGATTCTTGCTACTATTTCAGTTTCCGTGCGTTCTGTGAGCTGGTTGAAGGGATTATAGGACTAACTACCCACGATAAACATGCAACACAAAGTATAATGGTGGTGGTGGCATCCGTTAGTCTTGCAAGACCATAGATCTGCGCCTGGAAAGTTCCAGGGCGCAGGCCTGAGCAAGGTTGTATAGAAGACCAGCAGTTACCCATGCTGCAAGTCTCCCCTCTCCACAACACTGATGTCGTCCAAGGGAAGGGCAAGGGCCGATACAGCTTGGCACCAGTGTTGTCGCAGGAGTTGCCAGAATGAGGTTGAAGGCAATGTCGGACTGCCTTAGGGACTCCAACTCCGGATTTGTCCTCAGGGTTTACTCCTGAAGCCTTCCCCACTAGTGGGTATGGCTGCAAGGCAGCAGAAGTTTGAAATCAGAGTTTTCCCTCTCTTAGATGGACTGCCTTCCCAGGCTGACGAGCTCCATCTACCCAAAGCACAAGTTTTAAGGCATCAGGACCCGACTTTGCCCCTTCTGTAAGTAGAAACAGTTCCGCCGGGCTTAGAGGCTAAGCCACACGAGAAGGCCAGGAGTTGGACTTGGTTGTCAGAGGCTATCTGAGGCGCATGCCGTGAGGTGCACTTTTAGGTAGCGGGAGCTTGTCCCCACTACTACTCCTCGGCTTGACAACTTTGGACAACCAAAGTACAATACAGATAGAAAATAGATACATGGCTTTACATCCAACCCCTTAATTATTATACTATAATAAGTACAACTACATACTATTATAAACAAAATAGGAAACATGACATTCATACAAATGTCCTCTTTCTTCTTCCAAACAAGTCATGCAACAATTATCTCGGCCAGAGGTTACCAGAACTTAGCTCAGTACAGAATGATTGTTATCACCAATCTCTATCAAGACACAATCATGAAGATTTTAGAGCTGTAGCTCTTCAAGCCTCTGCCCCCTGTAGAAGACAGTTATTGGTTATAAGCTGATCCAGACATTTGGTCTTTGTCTTGATGCATACCTGCCACACAAATCCTCTTCAGCACGCAAAGATTTGCATGATTCTTCCCATGATCCATGAGTTCTGAGACGCAGTGTCGTCAACTATAAGCACATCTCCTGGGAGGAAATTGCATCCTATACCTGACTGTTTCGGAAGTTCCCGTAACTGTGGTAAGTTATCCTTAACTCACCATTTCCAAAACAAGTTGGACATGGATTAGACTTGCTTCCATTTACAAGCAGAAATAGCTTCCTTTTGGAAAACTCCTGGTGGTAAGGATGGTGAGGTCTTCAGAAGCAACAGAAGGTTGCATGTTAATGCTTCCAAATCATTTAGATTAGATGATGCCTTAGTAATCGCACAATCATTGATAATGGTCTTTACTTCACAAAGGACTGTGTGAAAACTCACTTCATCAAGATTCTGTACCTTCATGGTAGATTTGAGGACCTTTCTTACAGGTCGTGATAGAGAGACACCGCTTCTTCCTCAGAAGATACTGACGCAAGGTAGTCATCAACATAGAAGCAACATATATCCACCGTCTTTCAGGTGAATTGTTCATTGTCTTCTGCAAATTTCCTAAAAGCGAAATTGGCGCAGCTCGGTAATGAAGTTACTCCAAACACATGTACCATCAATCTAAGATCCACCAACAGGTCACCAAAGAAACCTCAGTAGGTCTACATCTTCTGCTGGTACTTTAACCTCTTGAAAGATTGATTCAACATCTGCCATAACCACCACTGTTTCTTTTCCAAATCTTATTATGACTCCATCTGTGCACTAGTAAGATCCTTGTAAAAGCTGAGCATTAACAGATATTCCCTGTAAATTCACTCCACAGCCAAAAACAACATGAAACTTCCCTTTTCTGGTGTGATAAACATCACGATGTGGAATATACCAGGTTTCCCCATCGCTGCATTCCAGATTCTCTGCTGGTACTCTTTCAGCTAACGTTTGGAGATGACAAGCTTGTGGAGGAATTAATAATGATATTGCTCTGCAGGACTAAAAAATTGCAAATGTCATTCTACTCTTTAAGAAGGGAGGGAGGCAAAAGAAATTATGGGCCAGTTAGGCCGCCTTCAGTGGTTGGAAAAATGCTGGAGTCTATTCTTAAGGATGAGGTTTTGGAGTATATGGAGACACATGACAAATAGGCCAAAGTCAGTATGGTTTCCTGAAGAGAAAATCTTGCCTGAGAATTCTTTTGGAATTCTTTGGGGAAATAACAGGCAGGGTGGCCAAAGGAGAGTCAGAGGATATTGTTTATTTGGACTTTCAGAAGGCCTTTGACAAGGTGTCACACGTGAGGCTGCTTAACAAGATAACAGCCCATGGTACTACAGTAAAGAAACTAGCATGGATAAAAAATTGGCTGTCTGGCAGGAGGCAACAAGTAGGAATACAGGGGGACTTTTCTAGTTGGCTGCTAGTGACTAGTGGTGTCACAGGGATCGGTGTTGGGTGCTGCTTCTTTTCAAGTTTCATGCGAATGATATGGCTGAAGGAATTGATGACTTTGGGGCCAAGTCTGCAGATGATACAAAGGAGGACAAGTAGTGTTGAGGAAACTGTTTGCAGGAGTTAGAGATTGCGAGAATGGGCAAAGAAGGTGCAAATGGAATACAGCATTGGGAAATGGTCATGCACTTTGGTAGAAGGAATAAAGGCATGGACTATTTTCTAAATGAGGAGAAATTCAAAAATCAGAGGTGAAAGGGACTTGCGAGTCCTCATGCAGGATTCACTAAAGATTAACTTGCAGGTTGAGTCGATGATAAGAAAGGCCAATGCAATGTTAGCACACATTTTGAGAGGAGTAGAAAAGAGACAAGGAAAAATTTCTTTAGCCAGAAGATGGTGAATCTGTGGAATTCACTGCCACAGCCAACTGTGCTGGCCAAGTCATTGCGTATATTTAAAGCAGCGGTTGACAGGTTCTTGCTTAGGCAGGAGAATGGGGTTGAAAAGGATAATAAATCAGACACGATGGAATGATGAAGCAGACACGATGGCTCAATTGGCCGAATTCTGTTCCAATTTCTCACAGTCTTATTTGTAATCCTCCACATAAATGAAAACCTTCAGTCATATAAATAAGAACTATAAAAGTTGTTAAGCTTAGTAAACAAGTCAAGAAACCAGAAAGCTCAGATATCAATTTTATATAATGTACCATTGTAATGTAATTTCCTATTTCAAACCTGATGCTGAAGTTGGGCAAGACGAAAAAGAAAAAGTTAGAACAAAGAAATAAATTATGGCTCCCATAGCTAATCAACACTCACGAGCTTTAACTGTAAAATGCAGAAAAAAAAGTTAAGCGAAAATAAACTCAGCTGTGCGGTCTCTAATGGCAAAATACTGTTTAGTGTACAAGAAGCATGTGTAGTGCATTGTAACTAGTAGTAATGACTGGAGACAAAATAAGAACACATTCTCATCCCTTCATTATTAGGGACTATGATACAATCTAAAATAATTATGATTTCAACTAATTATTTGAGTTCTTTTGGTGAGTAGATTTTACAGAACTCCTAGGATTCTCACAATTAGTACATCCCATTGAAAAATGCTGAACAATTCTAATCTGGTCAATTAGCACCCTAAGCCTACTGACAATCAACAGGCAAATGTTGTACAGGTGTCCCCTGCTTTTCGAACGTTCGCTTTACGAAACCTCAGTGTTACGAAAGACCTACATTAGTTACCTGTTTTTGCTAACAGAAGGTGTTTTCACTGTTACGAAAAAAGGCACCGCGCCCCGAGAAGCTGCTCCTCCCCTGGATTCGGAACTGTATTCTAGCCGGTATTGCTTAAACACGTGCCTGCGAGTAGCCGTTTGCAAGATGAGTTCTAAGGTATCGGAAAAGCCTAAAAGAGCTCGTAAGGGTGTTACACTTAGTGTAAAACTAGTCATAATTAAGCGTTTCGATTGTGATGAACGAAGTAAGGACAAAGTGAGTTTAGCTTGTGGAAGCTGACGAAGATGATGTTGAAGAGGTTTTGGCATCCCATGACTAAGAACTGATAGATGAAGAGCTGATGCAATTGGAAGAAGAAAGGATAACAATTGAAACCGAATGTAGTAGTGAAAGTGAAATTGTTCAGGAACTTAACGTGAAGCAACTGCATGAGATTTTCGCTGCAATGATAAAGTACAACTTTAATTTTGAAAGGGTACATCGGTTTAGGGCATATTTGCAAGATGGTTTGAGTGCTTACAAAGAACTGTATGATAGAAAAATGCGCAAGGCTAGCAGTCAAGCATACTGTTGTTTTTCAAGCCTTCCATATCAGCCACAGCAGACGACAAACCTCGACCTTTGACATCGAGGCAGGCAGGCATAGAAGAAGATGACCTGTCTGCCCTGATGGAAACAGACGACACCTCAGTGTCCCACCACCCCAACGCCCAGGCCGCGGACAGATACCGATTCGCGGAGAATGCAGCAGTAGCCTGGACGCACCCAGCACATCTTTAAGAAAAAAAGCCGAAATAAACAAGCTAATTAATTAGGTGCCGCCCGGCACGCAAATGTCGGCCCAGATCAGAGCCGATTGCGTCGCCTCTGATCTGAGCCGACACTTATGTGCCGGGCGGCACCTAATTAATTAGCTTGCTTATTTCGGCTTTTTTCTTAAAGATGTGCTGGGTGCGCCCCAGCCACCTCTGTACCCCTGCACCGACCCAACTTCCAACGACTTAGCCCAACACACCATCATCAGTGTGCTCGGCGCCGCCTTCCCAATTCCGGTAAGTGATACTACACTGTACATACATTATTTCTACTTTATATCAGCTGTGTATTTTTATGCATTATTTGGTATGATTTGGCAGCTTCATAGCTTAAAGGTTACTGGAGAGAGAGTTTCTGCCCAGAGCGCTTGCGCCGTGTTTTTGCCGAGAGCGCTTGTGTCAGACTTTCGCTACAGAGAACAGTGCAGGCAATGATTGTAGAGAAGTATTTCTACTTTATGTAGGCTGTGTATTTATCATATCATTCCTGCTTTTACTATATGTTACTGTTATTTTAGGTTTTATGTGTTATTTGACATGCTCTGATAGGTTATTTTTGGGTCTGTGAATGCTCACAAATTTTCCCCATATAAATAAATGGTAATTGCTTCTTCACTTTACGACATTCTGGCTTACGAACTGTTTCATAGGAACGCTCTACCTTCGGATGGCGGGGGAAACCTGTAATTGCTTTGAGTTATTTACCAGTAATTTGCTCACTGATGCTTAATTTAGGTAATGCCGTGAGCATACATGTTCAGATTTCATTTCAAGCTTGGTCCAATCATGAACAAAAAAAAAAGCAAATTCAAAATGAGGTGGGAAAAATCACAATTAACATAGAAAAGACTTGTGACATTAAGTAACCTCAGCAAAACAGTGGAAAATAAGAGAAAAATTCCCTCCCCAAAGATTATCCATAAGTCACAAGTCATTAGAAGAATATTTTTCAAGGCTTGAATGACTCCAGTTCCATTAGCACCTAAACTTAGATATGATGCACAGCAGTCTGCTTGGTTGGGTTAATTAGTCATTACAAATGGTCCTGTGATTAGGCTGGGGTTAAATGCATGGGTTCCTGGGTGGCGCAGACCATTGGGCTGGAAGTGTCTGTTCCACACTGCATCTCCAAATAAATAAACGCAACGCTTGAGCAAAGTCAAAGGTAAGATGCTTCCTAATCAACACCTCATGGTGTTCAGACAAGATAGTGCTGGTAAATTCCTGTTCATCCAGCCTGGAATATCTAATAGAGAAGCGTCACCTATATTACCTACCACAGAAGTTCAGCTATCCTGACAGCAGTCTGTATCCTGCCACAGGCAGATGTGAGGCCTGCACTCAATGAACTATACCTCTGGTTAACAGCCTTGACTGCAACTTCAACCAGATCAACATCCAAGAGTATATTAGCAATATAGTAATATAGTAAGTGCTTCTCCCACCCGAGCAGTGGGCCAAACACCCTTGACAATTGCTATATAACCAAAGATGCCTACTGAGCAACCCCCTGCACCAGCTCCATTGCCCTCTAATAGTTTGGTAAATCAGACCACCACAATGAACTCATTCTTCCTGATGCAAACAAAAACTGAAATGATACAGGATATTTAAAACGCAAACACAATGAAATCTGCAGATGCTGGAATTTCAAGCAACATACATAAAAGTTGCTGGTGAATGCAGCAGGCCAGGCAGCATCTCTAGGAAGAGGTACAGTCGACGTTTCGGGCCGAGACCCTTCGTCAGGACTAACTGAAAGAAGAGCTAGTAAGAGATTTGAAAGTGGGAGGGGAAGGGGGAGATCCAAAATGATAGGAGAAGACAGGAGGCAGAGGGATGGAGCCAAGAGCTGGACAGTTGATTGGCAAAAGGGATACGAGAGGATCATGGGACAGGAGGCCTAGGGAGAAAGAAAAGGGGGAGGGGAGGAAAAGCCCAGAGGATGGGCAAGAGGTATAGTGAGAGGGACAGAGGGAGAAAAAGGAGAGAATAAAAGAATGCATATGTATATATAAATAAGTAACAGATGGGGTATGAGGGGGAGGTGGGGCATTAGGGGAAGTTTGAGAAGTCAATGTTCATGCCATCAGGTTGGAGGCTACCCAGACGGAATACAAGGTGTTTTTCCTCTGACCTGAGTAGAGAAGTCCACGGCCTCCTCTACTGTAAAGATGAAGCCACACTCAGGTTGGAGGAACAACACCTTACATTCCGTATAGGTACCCTCTAACCTGATGGCATGAACACTGACTTCTCTAACTTCTGCTAATGCCCCTCCTCTCCCTTGTACCCCATCCATTATTTATTTATATACATTCTTTTTCTCTCTCTCCTTTTTCTCCCTCTGTCTCTCACTATACCCCTTGTCCATCCTCTAGACTTTTTCCCCCCTCCCCCTTTTCTTTCTCCCTAGGTCTCCTGTCCCATGATCCTCTCATATCCCTTTTGCCAATCAATTGTCCAGCTCTTGGCTCCATTCCTCCCCCTCCTGTCTTCTATCATTTCTGATCTCCCCCTCCCATTTTCAAATCTCTTACTAGCTCTTCTTTCAGTTAGTCCTGACGAAGGGTCTCGGCCCGAAACGTCGACTGTACCTCTTCCTGGAGATGCTGCCTGGCCTGCTGCGTTCACCAGCAACTTTGATGTGTGTTGCTTGAAGAGGATATATCAGCAACTGTGTTGAGGGCCATGTACCAAAGGTGGCAACCCAGATGAAGTTCAGGGATGCAGTATTCAATTCAGGTGACCCTACCTGTATAAGAAATTGAGATACAATCTCCACAAAGCTATCAGGAATGCCAAGGGATAGTACCAGACCAAAACAGAGTCCCACACCAGCTGTCAATTGTGGCAGGGCTTACATGCTATAATGGTCTACAAAACAAAGTTAGTCAGCATAATTGACAAAAGCACATCCCTTCCTGATGAGCTTAATAAATTCTATGTACACTTTGAACAGAAGGGGATTGGAATGTCATCACCTATCCTGAAGCATCCAATGCACTTGAACTCAGTCACTGTTGCAGATTCAAGATCAGTCTTCTAATAGTGAATCCTTGAAAGCAACCGGCCCAGATGGTACCCAAGTGTCCTAAGACTCTGTGCAGATGAGCTGGTGGGGGTATTTGCAGACTTTTAAGCCCCTCCATGTTGCAATCTAAGATTCCCACTTGTTTAAAAAGACCGTTGTAGTACCAGTACTTAAGAAAAACAAGGTAACTTGCATAATGACCACTGCCTCGTAGCCCTTACATCCACCATCACGAAACATTAACTCCAGCCTAATAGACAACTTGAACCCACCACAATTCACCTACTGCCAAAACAGATCTATGGCAAGCAAATCTCCCTGACCCATCTCCTCTGGAGCACCTGACAGCAAAGGCACTAGGTCAGACTTTTGTTTGTTGACTGGAGCTCCACCTTCAATACTATAATTTTAAGCAAACTTGTCATCAAACTCCAGATCCTGAAAGTCAACGGCTCTCCCTGTAACTGGATGCTTGACTTCCTGATCAACGGACCACAATCAGTAAAGATAGACAGCACATCTCCGCCATGATTATTGTAAACATTGGTGCTCCACAAGGTTGTATCCTCAGCCCCTACGTTATTCTCCATACACTCATGGCTCCATGGCCATTTTCTGCTCTAACTCCGCCATGTTTGCAGATGATAACATTGTAGTGGGCCATATTTCAAATAACAGGAAGGAGATAGACAGCCTAGCATCATGTTGTCAGGACAACCACCTCTCTTTCAATGTCAGTAAAATAAGCAAGCTGATCACTGACTACAGGAAGGAGAGCAGTGCACATGCTCCTGCTTACATCAACAAAGTTGAGGTTGAGCGTGTTGATAGTTTTTAAGTTCCTAGGAGTGAACATCATGAAGAGCCTTGCCTGGTCCAATTATGTTGATGCCACAGCTGAAAAAGCTCACCAGCACCTCCCTCTATTTCCTCAGGACGTTAAAGACATTTGGCATGTCCCCTTTGAGCCTCACCAATTTTTTAATCAATGCATCATAGTAAGCATCTTATTTGGATGTAGCATGGCTTGTACTCTGCCTGAAGCTGCCATTGTGAACACAGCTCAGCATGTCATGGAAACAAGCTTCCTCACTGTGAACTCTGTCTACACTCCTTGCCAAAGCAGCCAGTATAATTAAAGGCTTACCCACTCTGGACATCCTCTCTTTCTCCCCCCCCCCGCCACATCACATACATGATACAAGATCTGAAAGCGCATGCTACCAAGCTGAAGAATAGCTTCTAATCCACTGTTGTAAGACTATTGAATGTTTCCCTTCTATGATCATGACCTCAATTTACCTTGTTGTGACCTTGGATCTTACTGTCTACCTGCCACGTACTTTCTGTAGTGAGCACCTTAGTCTGGTTTACCTGGACCTACTTCAGTGGACCATTGTAATGAATTGATCTGTATGGATGCTATGCATGGTATATAGATGGTATATTTTTCACTGTACCTTGGTATATGAGATGATAATAAACCTATTTTTAATTTCTGCCTAAATTAAGCTAAATACTACATTTATGGCCTGGACTTACCTTTGAATGTGTTTAATATCTAAATTTATGCAATTAATTTTGTATTAATAACAAATCAAAGGAACATTTAAAGCCTCATCCCACGAGAGGATATATTTCTGTAGCAAACCAACTTCTTCAAATTTAGATAATAATGATTTCCATCTACTAGCTCCCACTGCACCTTCCCTGAGACCTCCAACCTCCCAAGTTTGACATTATGCAGTGCTAAATTTTAGTCACTGCACTCTCTACCAAAACAGTAAAGAGCAGGTCACTAGCAGATAAACATTAGGTAGAAGCAACTTCTAAAAATTTTAGATGTTTAGGTGATCATTTCTCAAATTAATAAAATTGCCTTAAAATAGTTACCAAGCATTTTTCCAGCAAACAGCAAATATCAATTATAATGTCTCATTCACAGAAATAACGGATAATCACAATTTTTCTTGGACTGTAATATTTAAAAACACAAACCTCATCTCTGTGTTTCTGACAGAAGGCCATGAACTGAGCAAGGACGGTGTCACACTTCCTGGTCCGCTGACTGGCTACTCCATGTTTTCGCTTAGCCATGGGGGAACTTGCACAACTCTCAGAATCTGATGATCTACAAGATGTCCTGTCAGTTGAATAACTTTGAGCAGAACCTTCAGTAGAATCCACAGTCCTAGTTAAACACTCTTTTGCAGGGATCTTACTTTCAAATCCTTTTGAACAGCGCCTTTTATTTGGTGCGCCATTTCTTCTCCTTGCTCCTTTACTGCTTGAGAGATTGTCTTTTGGAGCTGGCAAATCTTCAGTTGGCCACTTCCTGTTCTCTACAAGTTCAACAGGAACACCAGCCTCTTTTGCAACCTGAGGTGGTAATAATGGACGATCACAATCATAAACAAAGGTATATTTAGCTTTTCGATTCTCAGGGGTCATTGCCAGTGCCTTTTCAGCTTGTGCAATGCCTATATCCCATTGAAGGCGAATTCTGGCAGGAATTGGTTTTAGGAGCTGAAAAAAAAGAAATTTGATTTTTAAAGGTACACTGGAATTACAAAATACTCAATAAAACTCTCTTTGGATTGGATCTAAAGGAAACAGATGTTGCTAAACCTTTAACGTTTTGCTACAATTAACCGAACAACACAAAATAAAAATTAAACTATGAAACCGCTCTTTTTAACTCTTTAGAAAATTCCAACTCTTCTGGCTATTTATTCAAAAAAATTCAATTCACACATGATATAAGATTGTCTGAAGTAAAGCTACTGTAGAAAGTATGTATGAGAAGATTCAGTATGAAGGAAAAGTCAAAATAATAATCATTAGAGAGCTCTCACCCTACCTTGTTTTTCTCTGCCTTTGAACTTGCATGTTTGGCACTCTCCTGGATTAACTCATCATACTGATGAGCACCTAAAAAGGGTATCATACTCTTTTCAAAAATCCAGGCTCTTTCTGGAGCTTCTCCAAAAAACTGGACATGGTACTGGCGACAAATAGACTTACTCACAACTGAAAATTAAGAGAAAAGAATTCTTATTATTTTAAGAACAATGAAATTGATTTTCGTGAGTGAACTGTGATACTTTGGTCTGCATTACACCCAGTTTCCAGTTGACAAGGATTTATAGCATATTACAGCATGGAAATAGGTCCTTCAACCCAACTAGTCCACACCATCCACACACGTCCTCCCTGTTAGTTCTAGTCACCTACATAACTTTCAGGCCCTTCTTCTCCATGTACCTATCCAAATGCTTCTTAAACACTGCAACTGTACCCATCTTGGCCACTTAATCTGCCATCTCATTCTAGGTATTCGCAACCCTCTGGGTAGTTATGCCAGTCACCTTAAAATCTCTCCCCTCTTATTCTGTATCTGTGCCCTCCAGTTTTGACCTTCTGACCTTGAGGAAAAGACAATGACTGTCTCCTTATCCACACCCCTCACAACTTTGTAAAATTATGAGGCTACCTCTTGTTCCTCCTATGCTCTGAGGAATAAAGATCCAGAATGGCCTACTTCTCCCCATAACTCAGGCTTTCCAGTCAAGGAATGATCCTTGTAAATCTTTTCTATACTTTCCCTACTTAACAATGCCTTTCTTAAAACAGTGTGACCAAAATTGTACACAATACACCTAGTGCAGTCTCACCAATGATGTGTATAACTGCAACATAGTGTCCCTACTCCTAAACTCGATGCCTTGATTGACGAAGGCCAGCATACTGTATGCATGCTTCATTTCCCTGTCTTCTTGTGCGGCCACTTTCAGCGAACTAAGCACTTGTACTCCTAGGTCCCTCTGTTCCACAATGCTTGTACAGTGAATGGCAGGGCACTGGTAAGTTCCACTCTGATTTGAATGTCCAAATTGCATCAACTCACACTTACCCAAGTTAAAATCCACATGCCCCTCCTCAGCTCATCTTCCTAACTGATGAAGATCCACGGCAATTCATTATAACCTGCTTCACTATCAACAAGACACCCTAATTTAGTATCATTAGCAAACTTGTTAATCAGCCCATGTACATTCGCATCCAAATGATTTACAACACTGGCCACTGTCGCACCTCTCTAGTCACAGGTCTCCAGTTGGAGAATCTATCTTAAACCATCTCCAGCTTCCTATCATCGAGCTTATTCTGAATCCACCTGATAGCTATCCCTGAACCTTAAGTGAACTAATCTTCCAGATCAACTGAATGCGGAACCTTGTTAAAGGTCTTACACAACATCCACTGCCCTATCTTCATCAATTAAGAGGCAGGATTTATAAGCATAGTCTAAATGGGGATAGTCAACATGACTTTGAGTGGGTAGTTCTTGCCTCCCAAGCCTGATGGAAATCTTTGAGGAAGTGACAAAACATATTGATGAGACAATGCAGTGGATGTGGTGCATATGGATTTTAGTGAGGCATTTGACAAGGCTCCCTATGGTAGGTTCATTCAGAAGATAAGGAGGCAGGGGATCCAGGGAAGCTTGGCTGCATGGACTCAGAAGGCAGAGGGTGGTAGCAGACAAAACATATTCTGCCTGGTGGTAGGTGACCAGTGGTGTTCTGTAGGGATCTGTTCTGACACCCCCTGCTCCTTATGATTTTTATAAATGACTTGGATGAGAAAGTAGAAGGATGAGTTAGTAAGTTTGTAGATGACATGAAGTTGGTAGTATTTGTGGATCGTGTAAGATTATTGTAGGTTACAAAGGGGTATTGTCAATGATGGTGTTGTGGCATCAGCACCAGACTTTGAGGCGAATGGTTCCGAGTTCAAATCTGGCTGGCTCCTAACATGCCTTCCATCCATGCTGGATTGAGCATCGAGCTAGCAACTCAGTCCCGTAAAAAACAGAAAAATGTTAAGCAAACAGCAAAAAAAAAAGCCACCCGAAGTGCCAAGGTGCAAAAAGGAACAACAAAGGAACATTATTAGGACGCACAGCTGAGCTGAGAAGTGGCAGATGGAGCTCAATCCGGAAAAGTGTGAAGTAATTTGCTTTGGAAGGTCGAACTTGAAGGCAGGATTCTTAACAGTATGAAGGAATCAAGGGATCTTCAGAGTTTACATCCATAGAGCCTCCAAAGTTGCAATGCAAGTTGATGGTGTGATCAAGCAGGTGTATAGTTCATTAGTCAGGATACTAAGTTCAAGAGCTGTGAGGACTCTGGTTAGCCACGAGGATCGTCTTCAGCTCTGGTCACCTCACTGTAAGTACGACATGGAAGCTTTAGAGAGGGTGCAGAAGAGATTTACCAGGATGCGGCTTAGATTAGACAGCATGTCTTATGAGAATCGGTTGAGCGGGTTGGGGCTTTTCTCGTTGGAGAGGAGGATGAGAGGTAACTTGATAGAGGTTTTTGAGATGATAAGAGGCAGACAGAGAAGACTGGCAAAGACTTTTTCCACAGGACAGAAATGACTAATATGAGGGGGCATAAGTTTAAGGTGCTTGGAGGAAAGTAAAGGAGGGTTCTCAGAGGCAAGTTGTTTTTTTTAAAAACACAGAGTGGTAGGTGGGTGGAACGCACTACCAGGGGTGGTGGTAAAGGACGATATGTACATGGATAAAAGAAAAATTGAGGGCTCCGTGGGAGGGAAGGGTGAGATTAATCTTGGAGTAGGTTAAACCTTGTGAGTCCAAGGGCCTGTACTGTGCTGCACTGTCCATATTATGTGCCCTTAGTTACATCCTTAAAAAACTCAATAAGATTCATCAGATGCAACCTCTCTTTGTCAGCTTTACAAACATGCTCACTGTTTCAAATTGATGAGCTCCCAAATAGTTCTGTGTTACTGTTTATACTAATTAATCTGTGGGATTATTAGTAAATGTGACCAGCAGTGTTTGTTACACCCAAGAACAAATAGGTAAAGAAATATGAAAATTAACCAGTAACAACATGAATGCTGTATACAGCAATTTTAACATTGTGAAACAAAGTAAGGTGTATCACATACAAGTCTGCATGAGAATACTTGGAGGGAAATGAATAAGGCCACAATAAAATTCAAAATGGACTTGTTGGATCCAGTGCAGAGAGAGATTTACCAAGACTGGGCTAACAGGGAATACATTGAAGTCATCACTAGCAATCACAATCAAGAAGATTGCCGATTTCCTCAATTCATTTGACATGTCCTGCCGTTCCCGGCTAGCCACACTGAATGAGAAGCCAGCAGCTCTAGAACGAAGGATTGAGTACACTGAACCACCAGTAACGAAGGGCAAGACTCTGACCTAAATCAGTGGCATTTCAACCTCCAGCCAGAGTAATCATGAACTCGATGGAATCGTGTCAGGGAAAAACAGATGCCGTGACTTGCCTAGACATCAAACTTTCCTTTTCTATCTTAACTCTTTTGATCATTAAAGGCTTTTTAACAAGAGAGCTCAAAGTAATTCAGACTGAGTTCCATTCCACGGTAGTTCCCTCATTTTTGAAGATGGCGACACTGAATAAAACAATGAGTTGGAGATTGGGTAGAAAATTTGTGCCAACCGTTCATGGTGGAGTGGGTTTTTTAAATCTCCTTAATTTCAAGAATTGTGTTTGAACTCAAGTTATTGCGAGTGGAGTCTTGTCTTTCCATTTTATTCTTGATAAAATGTTGAACAGTTTGTAATCTCCAGCCTGTCAGCTGGCTAGCCTGCTCCTTGGATGAGGGAATAATGACCGTTTCAGATGTAACAAATTTTTTGGAGTCGCTGGGAGTGTACAACAAATAAATTGTACTTTTATTGTTTATTTTCATTCCTCCAATGTGTGTCACTATATACTAAAAATAAAGTGGTTTAAAACAAAATGGACTTGTTTGTGGACTGAGTGTAAGCACAACATAATAGGATATGCAAGCTTGGATATGGCAACAGAGACAAGCCTATATTTATCAGGTAGGCAGGATGTACTGGCCAGGAGAAATGCAACTCTCTAGAAGTAACCAAAAAGACAAAGGTTTCAGTCAAGGACAGGCAAGAGAGAGAAAAAAAAAATTACAAATGAACAATGAGATGGTCTAGCTTGGTGTCTAATAGGATGGGAACACACTGGCGATAATGACAGAGCCCAATAAAAAGAATGTAGTGCAGGAGCTGCAGTGGGAGTTTTCCCACGGTTTAAGTAAAAGTTCAAAGTTCAAATTAAATTATCAAGTACATATATATGTCATCATATAAAACAATGGGATTTACTTTCTTGTGGGCATTCACAGTAAATATGGAACACAATAGAATCAATGAAAGCCTCCACTCAACAGGATGGACAAACAACCAATGTGCAAAAGATAAACTGCAAATACAAAAAGTAAAAGAAATAAAAATAGCAATAATAACTAAGCAATGAAAATCAAGAACATAAGATGAACAATGATGGGTTAAGTGAAGTTGAATGAAGTTACCCCTCTCATTCACGAGCCTGATGGTTGAAAGGTAATAACTGTTCCTGAACCTGGCGATGTGAAACTGATGCTCCTGTACCTCCTTCCTGATGACAGCAGTGAGAATAGAGCATGGACTGAGTGGTGAGGGTCCTTGATGATGGACTGGGCCCACTTACTGTAGGTTTTCCATTCAAGGGCATTGGTGTTTCCATACCATGCCGTGATGCAAGCCAGTCAATATACCCTCCACTGCACATCTATAGAAGTCTGTCAAAAGTTTCAGATGTCAGCCTGAATCTTTGCAAACCTCTAAGAAAGTAGAGGCGCTGCTGTGCTTTCTTCATAATGGGCACTTACGCACTGGACCTAGGACAATCCTCTGAAATGATAACACTGAGGAATTCAAAGTTGCTGACCCTCTCCACCTCCGATCCCCTGATGAGAACTGGTTCATGGACCTCCAGTTTCCTCCTTCTCATGTCAATAATCAGATCCTTGATTTTGCTGACATTGAGAGGTGGTTGTTGTAGATTTTCAATTTCCTTCGAATATGCTGATTTGTCACCAACTTTGATTTGGCTAACAATAGTACTGTCGTCACAAAATTTAAATATGACACTGGAGTTGTACTTAGCCTCATAATCACAAGTATAAAGCAAGTAGAGCAGAGGACTAAGCACAGAGCCTTGTGGTGCACCTGTGCCGAATGTGATTGTGGAGGAGATATTGTTGTTAATCCTAACTGACTGGGGGTCTGTAAGTGAGGAAATCAACGATCCAGTTGACAAGGAGGTATTGAGATCTTGGTATTGAAGCTTATTGATTAGCTTTGAGGGGATAATAGTATTGAATGCAAGGACAAGACTCAATATCTAACAATTCAGAGACTGTGAAGGAGTCAAGTAATAGTGCAACACACACAAGATGCTGGAAGAACTCAGTAGGTCAGGCAACAATAACAGAAACGAGTAAACAGTTGATGTTTCAGGCTTTCTTCAGTACTGAAAAGGAAGGGGAAAGATGCCACAATGAAAAGGTGGAGGAGGGCAAGGGGAATGAGAACCAGCTATAAAGTGATAGGTGAAGCTAGGTGGGTTGGAGAAGGAGGAATCCAATGAGAGAGGGGAGTGGACCATAGGAGAAAAGGAAGGAGGAGGAGCACCAGGGGAAGTTGATAGGCAGGTGAGAAGTGGCAAGAGGCCAGAGTGGGTAATAGAAGAGGGAAGGGGACAAAAAAGTTACCATGAGAAATCAATGTTCACGCCATCAGGTTGGAGGCTACCTAGACAGACTGAGGTGTTGCTCCTCCCTATTGAGAACGGACTCATCATGGCAAAAGAGGTGGCCATGGACCGACACATCAGAACAGCAATTTAAATGGCTGGCCACTGGGAAATTCCACTTTTGGCAGATAGAGCGTAGGTGCTCAACAATGAGGTTCCCAATTTACATCGGTCTCTGCAATGTAGAAAGTTGCACCTGAAGCACCATGATGCAATAGCAGACCCCAACAGATTTGCAGATGAAGAGCTGCCTCACTTGTAAGTACAGTTTGGGGCCCTGAATGGAGGTGAGGTGAATGTGCATTTCTGCACTTGCAAGGATATGTGCCAGGATGGAGATTAGTGGGAAGGAACAAATGGATAAGGGAATCGCTGAGGGAGCGGAGAATGGGGGAAGGGATGGATGTGGATGCTCATGGGTGGTGGGTGAGGACGAAAGGAACTCTCTCCCTGTTAAGGAGGCAGGAAGATGGGGTGAGAGCGGATGTCTTGGAAATGGAAGAGATGCGGATGAGGGCAGCATCAGGAAGGCCACATCTCTGACGTCCTGGAAAGCCTCATCCTGGAAACAGATGGGATGGAGACAAAGGAACTGACAAAATAGCATTTTTACAGGAGACAGGGTGGAAGAGGTATAGTCAAGATAGCTGTGAGACTCTATACATTTATAAAAGATGTATAATATTAATGGTAAGACTCTTGGCAGTGTGGAGGATCTCAGAGATCTTGGGGTTTGTATCCATAAGACTCACAAAGCTGCTGTGCAGGTTGACAGCGTTGTTAAGAAGGCGTCTGGAGTGTTAGCATTCATCAACCGTGAGATTGAGTTCAAGAGCCATGAGATAATGCTGCAGCTATATAAGACCTTGGTCAGATCCCATTTGGAGTACTATGTTCAGTTCTGGTCACCTCACTACAGGAAGGATGTGGATACTATAGAGAGAGTGCAGAGGAGATTTACAAGGATGTTGCTTGGATTGGAGGGCGTACCTTATGAGAATAGGATGATTGAACTTGACCTTTTCGTCTTGGAGTGACAGAGGATGACAGGTGACCTGATAGAGGTCTATAAGATGACAAGGGGGCATTGATCGTGTTGATAGGCAGATGCTATTTCCCAGGGCTGAAATGGTTAACATGTGGGGGCATAATTTTAAGATGCTTGGAAGTAGGTACCGAGGGGATATCAGGGGTAAGTTCTTCCCCCACACAGAAAGTGGTGGGTGCGTGGAATGCACCGCCGACAGCGGTGGTAGAAGCGGATTCAATAAGCTCTTTTAAGAGCCTCTCAGATAGGTACATGGAGCTTAGAAAAATAGAGGGTATGTGCTGGGGAAATTCTAGGCAGTTTCTAGAGTAGGTTGAATAGGTTACATGGTCAGCACAACATTGTGGGCCGAAGGGCTTGTATTGTGCTGTACATTTCTATGTTCTATATTGGTATACAGAGATCGAGAAAGGTGAGGAAGGTGTCAGAAATAGACTAAGTGAATTTAAAGGCAGGATAGAAATTGGAGACATATTTGGTGAAATTGACCACCTCAGCAAGGGTGCATGAAGCAGTGCCAATGCAGACGTCGAGGTAGCACAAGGCAGTTGGAACACATTACCGGGGAAGGCTTAGAACACGGACTGTTCTACATAGCCAATGAAAACTGCAGGCACAGCTGGGGCCCAAGGCTACCCCTTGAAATTGAAAAACGTGAGAGGAGCCAGAGAAATTGTTAATGGTGAGAACCAGCTCTGCCAGACAGAGGAAGATGGTGGTGGAGGGGAACTGGTTGGGTGTTTTGTTAAGAAAGAAGCAGAGAGCTTTACGGCCTTCTTGATTGGAGATAGAAGTGTATGAAGACTGGATATCCACAATGAAATTGAGGTAGGGAGGGCCAGTGAATTGAAGATTGTTGAGCAGATCAAGAAAATGTGAAATGTCATGGATGTAGGTGGGAAGAGACTGAACCAAGGGGTTGTTGATTGTATCCAGTGCTTCTGGTGTGGCCTCCTCTACAACAGCGAGGCCATTCTGTCAAGCACCTTCCATTTTAATTCCTATCCCCACTTTGTTTCAGCATGTCAGTCCATGGCCTCTTTAGCCACAATGAGGCCCCTCTAAGGGTGGGGGACTAACATCTCATATTTTGTCTAGATCACCTCAAACCTGATGGCATGAACATTGACTTCTTATTCTGGTTTTTTTTTGTTCCCTCTCCCTTCCCCCATCTTCTATTACCCACTCTGGCCTCTTACCTCTTCTTTCCTGCCTATCACCTCCCATTGCCCCTCCTACATTCCTTTCTCCTATGTTCCACACTCCTCTCCTATCAGATTCCTTCTTGGCCAGCCTTTTACCTTTCCCACACACCTGGCTTTACCTATCACCTTCTTGCTATTCCTCCATTTACAGTCCTGAAGAAAGGTTTTGGCCCATAACATTTATTCATTTCCATAGATGCTGTCACCAGCATCTTGTGCATATTGCACTGGATTTCCAGCATCTGCAAAATCTCTTGTGGAGTGTTGGTTAACCATTAAGCAAGTGAAAGCTGTAAGGTGATTTATCATGACAAGATAGGCAGAACTCAGCATGGATTCCTTAAAGGAACATCCTGCCTGACAAACCTATTACAATTTTTTGAGGAAATTACAAGTAGGCTAGACAAGGGAGATGCAGTGGATGTTGTATATTCGGATTTTCAGAAGGCCTTTGACAAGGTGCCACACATGAGGCTACTTGACAAGATAAGAGCCCATGGAATTACAGGAAAGTTACATACGTGGATAGAGTGTTGGCTGATTGGCAGGAAAAGAGAGTGGGAATAAAGGGATCCTATTCTGGTTGGCTGCCGGTTACCAGTGGTGTTCCACAGGGGTCCGTGTTGGGGCCGCTTCTTTTTACATTGTACATCAACGATTTGGATTATGGAATAGATGGCTTTGTGGCTAAGTTTGCTGACGATACGAAGATAGGTGGAGGGGCCGGTAGTGCTGAGGAAACTGAGTCTGCAGAGAGACTTGGATAGATTGGAAGAATGGGCAAAGAAGTGGCAAATGAAGTACAATGTCGGAAAGTGTATGGTTATGCACTTTGGCAGAAGTAGTAAACCGGCAGACTATTATTTAAATGGGGAAAGAATTCAAAGTTCTGAGATGCAACGGGACTTGGGAGTCCTTGTACAGGATACCCTTAAGGTTAACCTCCAGGTTGAGTCGGTAGTGAAGAAGGCGAATGCAATGTTGGCATTCATTTCTAGAGGAATAGAGTATAGGAGCAGGGATGTGATGTTGAGGCTTTATAAGGCGCTGGTGAGAACTCACTTGGAGTACTGTGGGCAGTTTTGGTCTCCTTATTTAAGAAAGGATGTGCTGACGTTGGAGAGGGTACAGAGAAGGTTCACTAGAATGATTCCGGGAATGAGAGGGTTAACATATGAGGAACGTTTGTCCGCTCTTGGGACTGTATTCCTTGGAGTTTCGAAGAATGAGGGGAGACCTTACAGAAACATTTCGAATGTTGAAAGGCATGGACAGAGTGGATGTGGCAAAGTTGTTTCCCATGATGGGGGAGTCTAGTACAAGAGGGCATGACTTAAGGATTGAAGGGCGCCCATTCAGAACAGAAATGCGAAGCAACTTTTTTAGCCAGAGGGTGGTGAATCTATGGAATTTGTTGCCACGGGCAGCAGTGGAGGCCAAGTCACTGGGTGTATTTAAGGCAGAGATTGATATGTATCTGAGTAGCTAGGGCATCAAAGGTTATGGTGAAAAGCTGGGGGAGTGGGACTAAATGGGAGAATGGATCAGCTCACGATGAAATGGCGGAGAAGACTCGATGGGCCGAATGGCCGACTTCTGCTCCTTTGTCTTATGGTCTTAAACTGGACATCAATAACACAATATCACAAATCAATTTGCACTGAAATTGAAGGTGGAAACCCATACGAAAATCCTATTTTTGGGAAGGAAATCTGTCAATCTTTCCTGTTATGTCCCATTTGCAAATTCATACCTCCCAATGGGAGAAACTCCTAATTGCTTCCTTAGTTCAAGAGCAATCAGGATAGACAATATATGTTGGCACTCCCATTGCCATGGCGCTTCAACCAAAATTGCAGACATTAAGGAAGGGGCAAGGAACAAGGTGGCGTGCTTAAAAGGGATAAGGGTACATGGGTTAATAATTTACTAAGGTGATAGCTGGTGATATGGGTCTGGTAGTAAGCTCATGGGACAAAAAACTATTGACTAGTCATGTAAATTCAGTAAAATGACCTCATTATCAAGCCAGGTTTTGATGGGCCCTGATATTTGATTAAAATAATCCAGAATTGAGTTATAAATAACAAAAATCTCACTTCCATGTAACTATGTATTCTGAAGGAAGACGTAGAGGGCAAACATCACTTCTAACTCACTTTTCAAACAAAATGCTGCTCTTCCTCCTCATTCAGTCAGCACCGGAAGGTGCACTGGACAGGGTAGTCAGTTGCAGAGGAAAGTAGGGTGGCTATGCTCAAGGAAACAAGTACCTTGAATAGCCCTTTGCAGAATGGAGAAGAGGATGAAGGGAGCCTTATCCAAAGGGCTTGTTAGTAAAAGAACAGAAATCTAGCAACACTAAAGCATTGAAAGAATTTAACAAGTGCTAGGAATGAAAACACGCAAAGTGTGAAAAATGCAATGAAAGTAGAAGACAAACCATGTAGATAAAAGGGAAAGAATAGTTGAGGTAAAATAGGGTCAGGGCTCTGCATAGCAAATGTACATGGAAATATAAACAATTCTATCAACCCTTCTGGTTGAACGAGCATATCACAATTAGAAGTAGAGAAATGATTCTTCTGATATATCTCTAAATGTTAGATATCACTCAATTTAAAGGTGCTTGAAAATTATTCAACTGGATAAAATTGGTGAAATTGCATGCTTCACCAACTCAGTATTTAATGTGTAATTTTAAGTACCTTTTACTTTTGTGTGGGTACCCAAGATAGGGTCTGAGGAAATCATACAAGCCCACCAAGGATAACCAGATACTTTTGACCACACCATGTCTCCAACATTGTATTTCACTGGCACATCCTTCTCCTTGGTGTCTTCATCTTTATCTTCTTCATTCACTTTGTCTTCTTCAACCTATTGACAAAAGTAGAAGTGCGAGATTGAACTTTTGAAATCATTTAAACTTCATTGCAGGCATCAGTGAAAAATATTATTAAATAATTGACACGTTAACAGGCATATTCTGAAAAATGTTTAGGTGACAGTTTAAAAAATACTTGCAGTTACAACATATTTTCCTTCTGAATTTTAAAATATTGATATTTACCCCACAACACTGGCTTACTGTTTACATTAACACTAATACACCGTGGAATAAAGTCAATTTAAGACAAGTTCAGAGATCTGAGGCAAATTATGATCTGAAAGCAGACACGAATAAGTTCAATAGCTGCTTCTTGAATGCAGCCTTGCTTTTCTTTTTTTTTGGGTGTGTGCCTGCGTGCGTGCGATTCTGTACGTGTGCATCTGCGTGTCCGTGATGATGCCTTCTTCATGGCTTTTACAAGGCGCGGAGAGAGACTGTGTGGCATGCCACTCCTCACCCACAGACATTTTCGCAGTATTTTCCCTTTATTTTACGAGGCCGAGTTGCGATCTCAACACTCAACCCGGCACAGATGCAAAGCGTACTGGGTAGCGGACCCGACTAGTTTCGAACCCGGGAACCTCCATTCCCGGGTCCGGCACCGATGTCGTTGCGCCACCAGCTGGCCCCAGCCTCGCTTTTCTATGCTTCATAATATTCTCGTTTCTACGAAAACACTGTTCCTCTGTGCCCTAAGTTCAACTGGGTGGGGGGAGGAAATCATTGGTTGCATGAAACACCTTTGTAACATGTTGAAGGTATTGTGATCAAAAATGCAAGACCAATGAAGAAACGGAGGGTTTTGAGGACAACTTTCTAAAAAGGTCCATCAGTTATAAGCCCAATCTGATGCTTTTCTTGCTTTAATAACTTAAGTAATTCAGGTTACTAACCTAAAATTTATTAGTAGTCAAGGCAACTTGTAATTATTTAGATATACATGTGGTAAATAATTATGAATTTGAAGACTTAATATATCCAGTTTAAATTGCCCAAGTATATCGCTAATAATTTGGAGGTAGTTACCTCACAAAAATGCCAACTTGAATTTAACAACAGCACATTAATTTCTGGTTTTTGATCTAAATACAGAAGATTTTGGTTAACTGGGACACAGCGGGAGCAGCACATTTTGGCACAGTTAAATGGCTGCCCCAATTTGCCAAAATTTCATTGAAATAGTTAAAAAGATATTAAAAGACAAACTACCATTACATGTTACAACTTCTGTATTGAACAAATCAGAGCACTACAAATACTATAAAACTGTGCATTAGTTCCCAATAGTTATCCAGAGGAATTCCTCCTTTGTATACTGCCGTGTCCTGTTGAATGATTATAAATGAACAAAATCAATGCAGACACCGGGTGCAGATAATGAACAGTTGCATTTTCCAAATTGTCTTTTTTACTGCAACGTTCAAGATGGTTGTCAATACTTTCAAATTCTTCATAGTTCCTAACTTGTTGAAGTAGTAATATCGTTTCATTTTCACTCCCAGCTGTTTCTGGCCTGAATGCTTGAAACTGCAGTGAGTAATACAATTCTGAATTGTCTTATTGCTTATTTCTTGTCAACTGTCAGTGACAAATATCACTGCTTTTTGAAAAAAAAACCCACATGTAACTGACATAATTTATAATCTGTTCGCTGCACGGTGTAGTGTCTAACGGCCACAGAAGTGCATGCAACTGAAGCTAGTTAGAAACCGTTCAGCAAATCACTGTTCCAATTAAGTGGCATGGTGTCCCAAATAAACAAAGGAAACACTGACTATTTTCTTGATTACTTTTGTTCTTTAAGAATTCGCCCAAATAAGTGGCTGCCCCGATTAACTGCCCCAATTAACCACAATCCACCAGACTTCACCAAATAATACACCTGCTTTAGTTGACAGTCAAAGTACTGTACAGAATCTATTTTAATTGCACAAAAACTTTAATTCTTAGCCATACACTCAAATAGCACGTCTTTTGGAAAAATCCTCAGCTTAAAATATTGTCTTTTTGATATAGTCATATTTTGAAAGGAAATAAAGCATCCTTAGCTATATATCTATATAAAATGGAATAAAACACATGAAACAGAAAACAATAGTGTAAGCCAATAAAATGCAGGAAATTGCAACTATCTATGCCTTCAGTCTAGAACAGGAGCTCCCAATCTTTTTTATTCCATGGACCCCTACCATTAATCAAGGAGTCTTTGGACCCCAAGTTGGGAAGCGTGGTCTAGAATGAAATCTTGAGACATGACAGAGCTGTTAATACCTCTTCAAGAGGCAGTGTTTGACCTAAATTCATGTCACAATTTAGTTTTTAAATGCAAGCCACAGATGCCAACTATCCAGCACTGCGATCCTGCACAATTTACCCAATCCTTTTTGAAGTTCTGAAGTCACTATGAAAAAAATTGCAAATGTGGCTATGATGCAGTTAGTTCAATAGATGTATTTTGGTAAATGACTACAAAAAAAATGGTGAAACCTCCTCCTCTGACCATCCCCCTAAAAGATCAGGGAAGCATAATTGAAAAAAAAGTGCTAGAGGAACAAATAATGTAGAGAATGTTCAAATTTAAAGACTAAATAACATAGTTCTATTGACCATCACCTGACATGTTTTTGCTCATTATTTTCCATTACATTCTCCTAATTCAGCGATAAATGCAGCATTCTCCGATGTTGCTGGAACTCAATTTATTTAAGTAACACACATCTGAAGTTTGTCAATTAAATGAGCATTTAATGGAATTATAATCTTAAATAATCACCTTTGTTGTGCATCTGAGTTGAAACTTAACTGGATGATTTAACTAATCTCAATAATTTGAAGAGTTCAAATCGATAAAAACAGAATTCAGAAGTTCTACTAATGACACAAATGGAAATGTACCGCATTTCAGAAAAGCTAAAAGAACATTCATACCACCAAAGGTAGAAACACGAATCAACAAATTAAAAAAGCAGAATTTAACCTAAGTCAAGATTAAATTTTCCAACCTTGTATGCTCCAATAACATGTCAATAAGAGCAAACAGATAAAATCAGGACAATTTATCTGACTGGTGGTCTTTGTACAGAGGGTCAAATCATGCTTCATCATGGTGATTAAAAGAGATTAAAACTGTAAAGAAAAACTGTTCAAAGTGATTGGAAAAATAGCCCATATAAAAAGGACCACTGTTAATCTTGGCTAATAGCACATCTAATCTTTGAAGATGACGCCTCGGACGAAATGCAACTGTCTGCCCATGCAACAAACAAATCTTGTAATAGAAAGATCATGTAAAGTTCTATTTTGTTTCACTTATCCAACTTAAATACAATTTAGACGAAGAAAGGAGACAAGAAAGAGCAGCAGCAGGTAATTATTCACCTACCAATTGCACATTTTCACATAACTTCTAAAATCTTTATTCTTTCAATTGTCCCTCTCAAGAGCCAGATAATAAGGTACAATTCCTTGGATGCCTTCAAGTTTCCAGTATCTCATCTGCATAAGCATTAACAGCAATTTGCTGAGCACAAACTTGTTCTTATTAATTTAGTCTCCTTGGGTACATTCCTGGAACAATTTTACCCCCAGAGGTGCAAGAGACCAGTTTGAAAATCCCAAATATTGCATTTATTGAAGCCAGCAAATTAAAAGACGTAGACAATGAATACAGGGTCTTTTTGGTTTACAAAACTCAGTGCTCAGAATGGACTGACAAAATCCCAAGAAATTAAAGGGTCTTTTAAGAGACTCCTGGACAGGTATATGGAGCTCAGAAATAGAGGGCTATGGGTAACCCTATGTGATTTCTCAGGTAAGTATATGTTCCGCATAGCTTTGTGGGCCGAAAGTCCTGTATTGTGCTGTAAGTTTTCTATGTTCTATGTTATTGTATTATAAAGACTAGGGTACTTGGATTGGAAAGTAGATTATGGACCAAATGCTGTCAAGGTGTGAACAAAGAAGAATAGAAGGATATGGCAAATTAATGCATTGCTGAAAAACAGGTGTAGGACCATTAGGATTTCTTCTGGGGCAGAGGTAACCTGTACAGGAGGGTCTAGTTACACCTGATTTAAAGGGAGACAAATATCCTGGCAGGTATATATGCATGTGCTACTTGTGTGGCTTTTAACTAGATAGGCAAGGGTGGGAAGGATCTCAAGCATCAGGGAGGCAAATGAGAGGCTGTTAGGCGATGCAGAGGTCAGCACAGCAAGTTGAATAGGCATGGCAGGAAGGAAAATGGCCAGGAGTGAGGAAAGCCTATTAAATTAAATTGAATTTATTTCAACGCTAGATGTTTCTCAGTTAACACAGATGAACTTGAAGCTTGGATAGCTATTTTAGACTAGGATACAGAAACATGGCCAAGGATGGACAGGACTAACAGCTTAAGGTTTCAGTGTCCAGATGCTTTGAGGAGCAAAGAGAGATGGGAGTTGCATTTTTTATTCAGGGGAATGTCACAACAGTAGTCAGAGTTGACATTATTGATGGAACATCTAGTTAGGATAGGATTTCATTCCTGAGAGCACAGGAGACTGAGAGGTGATCTTACAAGCTGTATAAAATCATGAGGAGTTTAGATAGGACAACTGCACTCAAAGTTGGGGTGTCAAGAACTAGAGGACAATGGTTTGGGGTGAGAGGTGAAAGTTTTAACAGGAAACACGAAGAGTGGCATCTATGTGGAATCAGCTTCCAAGGGAAATGGATGAGGCAGGTAGAACAACAACATTTAAAAGATAGCTGGACAGATACACAGATTGGAAATATTTAGAAGTAAACGGGTCAAACATTTCCAAATGAGACTAGCTTAGATAGGGCACTTTGTATGGCACGGACCGGTTGTATTGAAGGGCCAGCTTCCATGCTGCAAAACTATGATTTAAAAAAAAACCAAAGATACTGGTATTCTGAAATAAACACTGAGCAGGTTAGGCAGCATCAGTGGAAAGAGCAACAGAGTTCACATTTAAGTCAACATCATTTTATCAGAACTCCATTTCCCAGTTCTGGCAAACGGTCTTCCATGTGAAGCATTAACTCCATCTTACATCTTACCTCCACAGTCGACCTTACAGTATTCTGTTTGCATTTCGCAAATATCAGTCATGTAGTTAAGACACAAACCACTTGTCTTATTATCTTAAGAATCCATACTTGCTGAAACAATTTTCTTTAAGTCTCAAACCAAGTTAGCTTTAGGAATCATTTTTGCACAGTATGTTCCTGTCCTACACAAGTGTAACATTCAAAAGTAAAAGAAAACTAGCAGTTAGAAATAGGACCATCACACAGGCATTTTGCAATCAGTCCTATTGGATTCATATAAAGTTCTGTCACTTCCTGCATTCAGATACAACCATTTCCTGATCTGTCAAAGTACACAATTTGCTGTAAAACACCATCTGGTATTCCAAAACAAAAGAATCATTACATACATCTAAAGTCTTCCCAAACGAAGGCAGTAAATTCACATTAATAACCCACCTTTATCTTTGTTCATTGTTTAAAACTAGTTAATAAACTTTAAATCCTGATAAACAAAAATACTCTGATCTAAGGAGCTTGATTAAAATGAGGTAGAGGAAATATCTTGTTATGGTTGTTTGGGTAACGGATAGTCACCCTTGAATCCACAAGTCACTACTCAAAATTTTTGTATGGAGAAAAAGTAAATAACTAAACAAAGTTAATAGGTTTCTGACTCTTGTATCTTCATGTATGCGCAAATGACACGGCTTCCTATTATGGTTAATTGCACTATAGACCATTTTCAAAGAATGCAACATCCCTTCTCCGTTATTTGGGGATAACCTATGAAAAGTAAATGTGAAACAGGAAAGGAAAAACAAATTTACAGAAACTTAATAAATTTAAAAGAAACACTAGTGAGTATATTCAACTATTGAAATTTTGGCTAGGAAACGGAATAGAACTTGCACGGACTTTGATTCATTAGTGGATAAGAGCACCAGAAGCAACAGAAACATTTATTACCCAGCACTAATTTCTCCAGAAGCTGGTGGCGAGCTGGCCTTGCTTGTAACATGGTACAATTGAAAGGAAGGTTTCCAGAAGGCATAACGTGCAGAAATCTGCATTAAGTAGCACGTTTAATATTACATAATACCCGAATGGGATGCAGGTTTGTAGACAATTGGCCATTGTAATTTGCCCCTTGTGTAGGTGAATGGCAGAATCTTGGAAGATTGATAGAGGATAAACGGGGTCAACATAAAGTGGTAAGATGGTTAATGGGCTGAAGGGCCTAGAAGACTTTAAAACTACCCATAAGAACATAATCAGACAAGACTCACATTTAGACCAAACCAGACAGACTATGGATTTTTGTAGTTTTCATTTTGTATCACATTAGTATTTCAGATTTAGAAAATCAAATTTAGCTTCCCTAGAAGCAATATAAAACTTGAATGTGTGCCACGTGATCATTAGTCCAGTTTTCAGAATAGATAGTTCTGTAACAAACACACTGCCAGTGGATCATAAGGATACAAAGAAAATGGCATACATCAGATTACAGTAGTGTTTTGAAGATTGAAATGGATACAACGGTTATCATCCTCCAAACCAAAAATGTAGAAAACTATCCTACTATTAAAGAAAAGAAGGACGCACACAAGCAAAACATACATATATTGTCTTCAACAAACAACGCTTTATATTAGTTTTTATCCTTAATATCTAACATGTTCCAAGCTAAATCACCAAACTACAATAGAAAGGAATGTAATTTGTCTTATTAGATGCAAGCTTGGATGATCATAATGCTGAACAAAAGAGTTTTAGGAAGTATCCAAAAAAAGCATGGAGAAATCTGGAGCTAGAGGCTGAAATTATAGCTATCAAAGTCAGGGTTAATGAATTGGTTATGAACAGACTCAGAAACAGGAATGCAGCAAATAAGGAATAAATATGTTGAGTCCACCCATTGGGTTTCCAGTCAAGATGGCACCAAGCTGTGATCTCTGTTAAGGTCATGGCTCAGATTTAACTGAGTTTTTAAGGTGCTTTTTTAAGGCTCGTAGGAATGGTTTTGGGGACAGTGAAGGGATTTGGGGGTCAAGTTAGGATTTAGGGACATGAATATGGGGAAATCCACTCTGTGTTCAAAGGTCAGCAGAGAGACATGGGACATATGTGGTTGTTTGTCAGGTCGGCAGACCAGCGAGGATGAGGTCTGGTGACTGTTCCCAACCCTGGCAGCGAGTCATTGGAGGGTTCCAGGATCAGAGTTCTGTATGGGCAGGAGGCACGAGGCCTAGTGATCCTAGGTACCTGAGCTGGCAAGACCATAGTTCAAGGCCTGATGTTCAGGGTCCTCATTCATCATCATGAGCGAGTCCTGGGGTCAATACCGAAAGCCGATCAGAAATCTACAGAAGCCTGGGCCTCAGCGCTTCTCGGAGTCAGCTGGATGCCGAAGATGAACAGCCCTGCGGTTAGAGGACTGTATGTAGGTTGGGAGGGAGGAAGGGAGCTTGCTTTGCCGTTGTTATTTTGTTGCTTGTTGTATTTTATGTTGTTCTGCCGAGTATCGTGGGCATGCTATGTAGACACGAGAATATGTGGCAACACTTGCGGGCTGTCCCTATCACATCGTTAGGCTGTGTTGCTTGTGAGCAAATGACACAATTCATTGTATATTTCAATGTGAATCTGAATCTGTTCATCTAAGCAAACATATAACAATCTATAAATGAAATACGGCACTTTGGATGGTGCAGCATTTATTCAGTACCACAATAAAATCTCAGACTGGATTATGAATTCATCTTTTTACAGTGATATTTGAACTCAACCATCGATTCTGAAGTCAACGTCTTCCAGTAAGATGGCAGAATCTTGGACACAATGGCCTCTCGGGTGCCAACCAAAGGCATTTTTGTCTATTTTACGATTGCAATACAAAGCTGGACTTTAAGAACTTTGGATACTACTGTTCTACCCCATCAGTGAACTGCTCGTTGGCAGAGGAGCTGGACTTTGTGTGGATCGTGTTGCTACTTGCTACAGGAAAGCATTGGAGTTGGTGTGCAGTGTAACAGTGAGTGATTGTCTTGGATGTTTTTGTTGCGATCACAAGACCCTGTTGGAAACTGATAAGAATGGAAGTGGAGGGGATGTGTCTTATGATTGGGGAGTATAGGACCAGAGAGTACAACCTCAGAATAGAGGAACATCCATTTACAATGAAAATGAAGTCGAATTTCTTTAGCCAGAGGGTGGTGAATCTGTGGAATTTATCGCCACAGGCAGCTGTGGAGGTCCAGCCATTGGGTTTATTTACAGCAGTTCTGAGGAATTGAGGATATAAAAAATTGTTTTGAACCTATGTAACCGCTGGCTAAAAGAATAATTGGGACTGAATAGGAATTTTTGAACTGAAGTAAACTCTATCTTCAGCAGTTAGCTAAGACAGGCTCATTACCAGTTCTCCTCAGCTTGCAGAGAGACAATGAGAGTTTCATAACATTGTACATTGAACCCTCGTTTCAGTAGGGGAGGAGGACTCACGGATAAGGACAGGAATGAACATCCATCTGTAATTAAGCCATGATCTAGCAGACTCTCTTATCTGTAACTAAGTTTCGTACCAACAGACTTGGTGGGCGTACCAGTTCAAATGACATCTTCCAACAGTAATGTACGGGGCTTACCATGTATAAATATACGGCTGTAACCGGAGAGAGTGGGCCCACTTATCGGATGGTGGCAGTACTTACGTACCTTCCCTCTGACAACTGGGTCTCAAACTCCTGCAGGAGGGTGCGCAATAAACTGTTGTAACCATAAGAAGCTGGTCTGAGTTTTATTCAGATTCAACTTTAACATTTGGTGTCACGACCAGGATCCCAATAGAGGCAGTGCCAAGCAGACAGGCTGAGTAAGCGGCTGGACCACTCTGGGGACTGCGGAGACTGACTGGGCGCCCAATAGGTATTTTACCTTTTGTCACTCTCCGTTAGCTCCTTTGGAGTCACGTTCCTCGCCCAAGGCTGATCACATAACCTTGATAGGATTGGGAAAGAATCTGCTGGGAGACTCGTATAAGGTAGGTAAATTTTATTAATTGAGCAGGAGGCACTCGTGCCGGGTCAATTTATCAATTGAGCAGAGGGTGCCAAGCTGGGCAAATTTATCTGATTTATTAATTGAACAGGAGGCTTTGTGCTGGGTAAATTACTTAGAGAACATGGGTCAATTGCAGTTGATTGATACAAGTGGGCCAGAAACAGCCCTACACAATATGTGTGAGAGTTTTCCAGACAAGGAAAAAGATTAGCGAATGTTGAGTGCAGCGTTGAAAATAAGAAATTGGGGAACAAAATGTGGCCACAGGCGGGGGGAGGGGAAACAGACCTGGGATATATCCTCATGAGAACAAGCAGTAAATTTGATATGGAAAAAGAACTGTGGAAAGCAGTGGAAATTGTTGAAAAGGGAATGAAAGGAAAAGGCAGATGCAAAGTGGAACAGTTTATTATTAGCAAGTTGGAGGAATAATGCATGTGACAAAGGGATAGAGGTATGTAATGCAGAAGGAATGCCAAAAAGTTGGGAGATGCTCAAGGCGGAGAATGAATGGGTGGATGGGCACCGAAAATGAGAGCGGAAAAACAACGTAGACTGACCTAGATAGGAGAGAAGGGCAGGAACGTCAGCCTAAAGTCTGAAGTGATAGGGAAACAAGGGATCCCGAACCCATGTCTGGCATACCGACCCTGTTTGAGGACAGTGACTGCAATGAGGAGTGGGCACCCACTGTACCCCCCTTACCAGGGGCCAAGTGCACCCAGTGCTCCCAAACCCCAATCCTCCCAGTACTCAGATATGGCGGCCGCAGGGAATGGGAGGTCCCTATACCCTGAGATCCATAAAGGGAATACCGAGGATTGTTCCGAGACGGGGAGGGAAGAATCCAATAAAACAGTAGAGTTAACGGCTCCACCAAGACAATTGCCCACCCGAATGCTGCCCAATTCACGAGCAGCGGAGAAAGGACAGCCCTAGTGACTCCTGTGTATGTACCCTGGAAGCCTCAAGAAATGATAATGATAATGAATCAGGCCCCAGATAGGAAAAGAAAACCAGCAGTTTGCTCAGTATGTCTGCAGTACTATACAAATGTATAATGCCACCCCACAAGATTTATTCGGTCTCTGCTGCATGATTCTCTCAGTTGATGAGGGGTGGAAATGGAAGGCAGAATTAAGATACCAAACCTATCAGGAGTTACAGGCGGGAAACCCTAATGAGAAGGAACAGACAGACCAGATTATTCAAGCCTTGGAAAGGGCTCTCCAGCAACCTGTAAACATCACTACAATACTTAAATGCAAAGCTAAGCCTGGGGAATCGAGACCAGACAATTGGGAGCAATTTGTGGCCTGCTACGGCACTTTCGCAGGAGACCAAGCCTTTAATAATGGGAATCCATTCCCCAGTTTAATGCCCTACTGCCCCAATGCTCACCAACTAAGAAAACAAATAATATGGATTGGCCTGACAATGACCTAAATCAAATGTGACGAGCTTTGACATACTGAGACCCGGCTTTCGAATCCCGATCAACCCCGAAGGGAACCAATATTAAAGGTGAATATGTTCAGCGGGGAGAATGGTGTAAGCGGGCTGTATCTGGGGATCCGAACTGGGATCATTTTCCCGATTGGCCATACCCTGATTGGGTCTTATTGGACAGGACCCAATAGAATGCTAGCCCAACGACTTCCATCCAACCATCAGGATTCTAGGAACGGTAGGCCTGGTCCACTGCGACGACCGTTATCACAGACAAGCAATGAGTATGGGGGGGGGGGGCCAACCCCAGACCAAGAGGGGTGTGCTTCCATTGTGGACATCCTGGGCATTGGAGGGCGAGGTGCCCTTGGGAACAAAAACCTACCAAGGGACAGGTGGGGACAATGACCCATTTAGAAATTGACAAGCGAGAATGCTCCCTACCGTGAGTACCACTTCTCAAGAAGAGTCCAATGTAATATTGCAAGTTGCTGGAATTCCAATTCCGTTTATGATTGATACGGGAGCAACCACAACCCGTCTCGATCAGGAAATAATATCAGAACAGGGATTCCAGCTATCGGATGTTACAATCACTCTGTCTGGGTTTGAAGGCACGGAACGTACATATTCACATGCCCAGCCACTGCAGGTGGAATTCTAGGGGAACCAGTGTGAGGTTTCATTTACAGTCCCCACCAGTCTGGGGTGTAATCTAGCAGGGAGAGACTTGCTCTGTCCATTGGAAGTCGAGATTCTATGCACAGACAAGGGTATCACCCTGGGACTAGTGAACAACCTACAGCTTCCCCAGTTTCTGACCCCCCCCCCAGTGGTGGGCACTTAATCTGAACTCCACTTCATTTGAACCCCCTCTGCCAGCAGTCAACCCCCATCCCCCATGTGACCCTGTGCTATGACCCTACGAGGGGTGCCACTGAGGAAAGCCAATGTTATGCACCCCTCAAGGGACACAAGTTCCCAGTCACGGTGATTGGAGAGGTTAAAGGAAGGGAGGGCAGTGCATTACTAGCCGAAGTTCCAGATTTCCTTTGGCGACAGACGAGACTGGCGGTTCCCCATACCACCATTAGGGTTTGCCCTGCGTTCAAGCCAAAGAGCCTAGGGTTCCTTGCCTACACCCTGACGAAACAAGCCTTCAGCACCAATGGCGACTGGCAAGACTTGCCCGCGGGCCAACCCTGATACTGGAAGGAGTCTGAGGTGAAGATGGGATATCAGGCAAGACACTCTTTTAATATTGACTGAATCCAGGATGTTGTACCCCATCTCTGGGCAATTTCAGGCCATGAAATCGGACGCACCAACTGCACCCATCCGGATCACCGTGAAAGAAGGACAGACTCTCCCATCCATTCCGCAATACCCCCTCAAGCCTGAGGCAGTGTTTTATGAGGATGGAAGCTCTTTTGTGGATCCAGGAGGGAAGCGATGTTCTGGCTATGTGATAGTGATGGACAGTGAAGTAGTTGAGCACGACTGAAGCAGCTGTCTTAGCCCAGAAGGCTGAGTTGTTTGCTCTGACTCGTGCCTGTATCCTAGTAACAGACAAAAGTGTGAACATTTACACAGATTCCCGTTATGCATTTGGAGTTGCACATGACTACAGAACTTTCTGGGAACATTGGGGATTCCTGAGTTCCTCTGGCCACCTGATTAGTAATGCCACCTTTGTAAACAGTTCTACAGCTACCTCGAGTTTTGGCTATCATTAAATGTGCAGCCCACACCTGCATGTCTGACCGGGTCACTAAAGGCAATGCTTTAGCAGATATGACAGTGAAGAGTGCGGTACAATCCTCAGTAGTTGTAGTTCCCTCGGGTTCCTGTCAAGCAACCCTCCGTGACTTGAACAGAATATTCGGGAAGTACCTACTTTCAGGGGGACATCTCTGAAGAGGAGCGCAAACTGTGGTCCCAGATGGGGTGCCAGAAGACCACAACCTAGGTCTTTAGATCACCCCAGTCGGACAGGTTTGTGTTCCTACACAGATCTTATCAATATTGGTCGATTATATACATAATTGTACACACCTGGGAAAGGAGAGAATAGTTGGTAACCCGTTCCCTGCACACCGGGTACGACTCCCTTGCCAGGTGGACTTTTCTGTGTCTACAAGTTGATTTTATTGAAATGCCTAGAGTACATTGCTATAGATACTGCTTAGTTATTACAGATGTGTTTAGTAGATGGATTTAAGCTATTCTAACTACCAATAACTGCTATCACTTGTGAAAGTATTATTATTACGGGAAATAATTCCCAGGTCTGACCTGCCAGAGATGCTGAGCACCCACACTTTGTGGTGAAAGTAAACGAAGGGGTATGTAAAGCAACAATTCCACTGTGTACACCACCCACGAGCCA
The DNA here is from genome assembly GCF_963921235.1 of Mobula hypostoma. Taxonomy (NCBI): domain Eukaryota; kingdom Metazoa; phylum Chordata; class Chondrichthyes; order Myliobatiformes; family Myliobatidae; genus Mobula; species Mobula hypostoma. The sequence continues at coordinate 171,173,511 of NC_086100.1, forward strand.
CTGGCATAGTGGAAAGAGCCAATGGCACTCTGAAGAGTAAATTGGCCAAACTAACGGCGGAGACTGGACTCACTTGGTTGAAGGTCCTACTGCTAGCCCTATTCCACATGAGGGTTACCCCACAGGGGAAAACAGGGTTGTCATCAGCTGAAATCATTTATGGACAGCCCATGAGGGCATCCTGGGGAACAAGATCTTGTGTACCATCGCTCCCAGAAAGTCTACCAGCAAAAATTGGATATGCATACCCTGCGGGAAAGAGATGGGGAAATACATATGCCAACTAACCAAAATTCTCCAAGCATTACATTCACAGGTACGACAGGCTTACAAGGAAGAGAACTACCCCGCAGAGAGGAGTGACTATCCCACCCTAGAACCTGGGGATTTTGTCCTGATCAAGAACCGGGACCGGGATCAAGAGAAACTCGGACCTCGGTGGAGAGGACCATATCAGTTGTTACTGACCACTCCCACAGCTGTGAAAATGAAGGGGCAATCTCGGTGGATACATCGAACAGACTGCAAACGTGTTACTGAAGGTACTGAGTAGGACTCTCTTGGACTAATGGAAAATGTATTGGTTGATAGTGGTGTCTGTGCTTATGCCTTTGAGAGGGGCCCCCATGTCAACACCTTTCTGTCTCTCTGTCACACCTATGCCAAACAGGTAGAAGCAGGAGTCTGCTGGGTTTACACCGAAACTCCACAGCATGGTAAGACTATGATTCCAATATCAGTAATCCAACTCAACCAGAGTGAGGAACTCTCAGCCTGGGCTTTCTCAAATAACACTTGGGGAAGTGAGGCATGGAACTGTAGTCCAGTCAGAGATGACTGTGGCTGTCAGTGTTTTGAGGGATGGTATCTCAGGCCCCCATCAAACGGAATCTCATATACGGGGAAACATGCATTCTGGCCATACCTGCAGGTGCCCAGCAGCGGAGTCGTAAATGCCACCTGTTACTGTAACTTCCAAGGAGGGGGAAGATGCATTTTTTTCTGGGAAATAGCAGCTGTACCGCCTATGCCACTGCAGACCAGTAAATGGCACCACTGGGTGTGTGGAAATCAGGCCTATATATAACTCCCAAGAGAAACTGCCAGCAGATGGGATCCACAAAGTCCCATCAAAGGGTGGACTGGCTGTTGTTACCTAGCATATTTAGTAATCCATCTAAGAGTCATGGCCCAGCTGCAGGATCACCTCCATTAGAATATGCAGTGGAAAGGTATAACTGAGACTGAGCGATTTTTGATTATCGTTTTTCCCACCTATGGAGTAGCCAGGAATTCACGAGAGATAATCAGTTTGGCTACAGCACTTGAGGAGCTGGCCAACAATACTGCAGGAGCCTGACAGAAACACAGGCCCAAGTAACAGAAATATCCACTGAAATGATTGCAATCCGACCAACAGTCCTACAGAACCAGATAGCCCCTAGATTTCATTCTGGCAGAAAAAGAAGGAACATGTGCCATTATAGGGAAAGAATGCTTTACCTACATTCCTGACGAATCTAGTAACATATCGTCCCTTTCTGAGTATATAACCCAGGAAGTACAAAAGATTCATAACGTAGGACAGAGGTTGCATGGGTTTGACAGCAAGACAGGATGGTGGTCGCTTGGGAGCTTCTTCGGGGATATCGGTGGTATGCTATTGCATTATAGAAGTATTGTACTTATTGTAATTGCTGTCATTCTTGTATTGCGATGCTTGCGGCCGCTGGTGGCTAGCTGCTCCAGCCGTGGGATCTTTGGGCCCTGAGAGTTATCATGAAATGATAAAAAGGAGGGAGTGAGGAATTGAGGATATAAAAAAAACATTTTGAAACTATGTAACCTCTGGCTAAAAGAATAATTGGGACTGAATAGGAATTCTTGAACTGAAGTAAACTCTGTCTTCAGCAGTTAGCTAAGACAGGCTCATTACCAGTTCTCCTCAGCTTACAGAGAGACAATGAGAGTTTCATAACATTGTACATTGTACCCTCGTTTCAGCAGGGGAGGAGGACTCACCGATAGGGACAGGAATGAACATCCATCTGTAATTAACTCAGGGCCTAGCAAAGGGAATAACTGATAAGGACTGGACAGCACATCCATCTGTAATTAAGCCTTGATCTAGCAGACTCTCTTATCTGTAACTAAGTTTCGCACCAACAGACTTGGTGGGCGTACCAGTTCAAATGACATCTTCCAACAGTAATGTATGGGGCTTACCATGTATAAATATACGGCTGTAACCGGAGAGAGTGGGCCCACTTGTCAGATGGTAGCAGTACTCACATGCCTTCCCTCCGACAACTGGGTGTCAAACTCCTGCAGGAGGGTGCGCGCAATAAACTGTTGTAACTATAAGAAGCTGGTCTCCTGAGTTGTATTCAGATTCAACTTTAACAGTTTGATAAGATTCTTGATAAGCCAGAACGTGAAAGGTTATGGGGACAAGTTAGGAGAAATAGGGTTGAGGGGGAAATGGATCATCCATGATAAAATGGCAGAGCAGAATCAATGGGCCGGACTGCCTGGTTCTGCTTCTATGTCTCATGATCTTATGAAATCAGTGGTGTCATGGAAGATGGTGTTAGTCCCATTTCCCTTGTTTGTAGTGGTGAGGGAGCTGCGTGGTCTCAATTGTAGCAAGTACAAGGCATGAGGCTGCAGACTTTCCTGTTGCAGCAGTCCCGAGGAAGAGATGCCGGAGGGGGTGTAGTGTGGCATCTATGCTCAGTTGGGGCTCGCCTTCCCTGTCAGTGCTGCCCCCCAGTGTTCAATGGGTGGAATGACAACCAGAATTGTGTGCATGTGTGTCTACTGCTGGGAAATGCCTTTTCTTGCTGATGGAACTCATTGTGATGGAGAGTGCTTGGTTACAACCCCCACCCCCTGCCCTCCACACACACATAGCTCATGTCATTCTGCTGTTGGTGTGCTGACTGTGCGCACTTCAATGTCCCCCCCGCCTCCGGCAGTATATTCTTTTAATGTGTTGGCTTTGTGGTGTCATTCCTGCCATACATGGTGGAATATTTCATTTCTTTAGTAATGGGGATCTGTAAATACATATATGATTTGTATATTACATTGAAGTAAATACTTTAATTTATTTTGTAATTTAATTGTAACTACATGTAATTCATGTGTAGTGCTAAGTTAACTTCGTGGGTAATTAAAGATGGCATGACCTGGTGCCTAAAAAACTGGCAGATCACTCTCATGAGAGAAGAGATAGACACAGACTGACCGGCCACCAGCAGTTCACACAAGACAAAATAATAAGAAGCTATTCACCACCATTCAGGGCACCAGACAGTCCTTCCAGGTGAGGCAACACTTCACCCGTGAGTCGGCTGGTGTGATATACTGCGTCCGGTGCAGCCTTCTATATATTGGTGAGACCCGACGCAGACTGGGAGACCATTTTGCTGAACACCTACGCTCTGTCCACCAGAGAATGCAGGATCTCCCAGTGGCCACACATTTTAACTCAATGTCCCATTCCCATTCTGATATGTCTATCCACGGCCTCCTCTACTGTCAAGATGAAGCGAAACTCAGGTAGGAAGAACAACACCTTATATTCTGTCTTGGTAGCCTCCAACCTGATGGCATGAACACTGGCTCCTCTAACTTCGGTTAATGCCCCTCCTCCCATTCTTACCCCATCCCTTATTTATTAATTCCCCTTTTTTTCTCTCTCTTTTCTCGCTCCCTGTCCCTCTCACAATAACTCCTTGCCTGCTCTCCATCTTCCTCTGGCGCTCCCTTCCCCCTTTCTTTCTCCCTAGGCCTCCCATCCCATGCTCCTCTCCCTTCTCCAGCCTTGTATCCCTTTTGCCAGTCAACTTTCCAGCTCTTAGCTCTATCCCTCTCCCTCCCACTTTCAAATCTCTTACTATCTCTTCTTTCAATCAGTCCTGACTAAGGGTCTCGGCCCGAAACGTTGACTGTACCTCTTCCTATAGATGCTGCCTGGCCTGCTGCGTTCCACTAGCATTTTGTGTGTGTTGCTGGAATTTCCAACATCTGCAGATTTCGTGTTTGCGTGAAGCTATTAATTGTGTTTTTGCATAGAAATACTTCTGTAAATATTGGCAGTTTTCTTTTCACTAATATTTGAAAGTGATTTTTGACGCACCTCATAAACATCCTTGAATGAAAGTGCTAAGCTGGTGGGACGTATCCCTCAGGGATGGGATATACATTTCTTTTTGCTTGCTATCTTATATGTGCTGTGTGTGCCTTATGCTGCAGATGTTTTGTACCTTGGCTCCAGAGGAATGATTACTTCGGCTGTATTCATGTATGGCTGAATGATAATTAAACTTAAAATTGAAGTTGAACATCATGACTCAACTCTAAGAAAGAAATTACCTGTTCTATGATGACTGGCTGCTCTCAAACAAATAATATTTCATATGCATTCACTATGCACTATGAAAGGATCAATAGTTTCTCCAACAAGGCTTATGGCTTCCATAAATTGTCAGAAAATTGGGTGTTTCTCTGGTGGTCACTTAACCTTCATTAGTATGTTGGTTGGATGCAGGTACAAAAGTATAGAACATTTGGACATGTTCATGGAAGATAGCTACTACTGTAGCTTAAAACCATCGGTTTGCTCTGAGTGCAATGAAGTGTATGGGAAAATACAAAAATTCACACAAAACTTACAATTATGTTGTGTCCAATTACATTTTTCTTAATACCCAATGTACTCTGGCTGATGAATTACTTTAAAAGAAACAAATTGAGTAATCAGTTTACAAATAGCTTGATCTTGCAATTAACAACTCAGTTGAGTGAATACACACTTTCTTATAGTAATTTCAGGAAGAAATAACGCCCATAGCACTGGAAGGATGTATTGCCTTGCTTAGTAGTAAACAGGTGCTGTCATAAATTGTGTGCCCAAAAGGCAGCAAATCCTGCACTGTTCAGTCCAAAATGATGTGCTGAAGATAATGAACTAAAGATGTGCAAAGCAAGAATAAATGACAATGAACTGCAATATCACTTCCCATTGTTTGCAAAGTATTTGATGCTTCCTTTCCCCTAAACAACAGGAATTCTGCAGATGCTAGAAATTCAAGCAACACACATCAAAGTTGCTGGTGAACGCAGCAGGCCAGGCAGCATCTCTAGGAAGAGGTGTAGTCGACGTTTCAGGCCGAGACGAAGTCCTGACGAAGGGTCTCGTCCTGAAACGTCGACTGCACCTCTTCCTAGAGATGCTGCCTGGCCCGCTGCGTTCACCAGCAACTTTGATGTGTGTTGCTTCCTTTCCCCTGTTGTTTTACTACTAAACACGAGTAAAAATCCACAATTCTGAACTGTGCTGAAATTTACTAACTGCTCAAGACTATATAGAAGCAATGACATATTGGTTGTTTGTAATTGTGAATTAAATGCTAAAAAAAAACAAATTCCACAATGACATGAAGAAAATTGTGCGGACCATGCACCATATTGACAACTCAAATCTAATTGCACCAATCCACAGATGATCCTTACCAAATTAACACTTACAAGCAAGACATTCAACAGCATCAGAACATAGAAAGTTCAATATAATTTAGCAAGGAGGTGCATTTTTTTTCCCATTTCATTTTCAGACCAAAGTTTCACAAGTAACATTTGAGAAAGTAAAAAAACGGCAGAAATACTGCTCATCACATAACTATATAAAAAACTAGCCAGCTGGCAACCATTGATTTTAAGGTTTATAAGCATCTATGGGATCTTCTCTGCTATACCAACATGTATATTCTATTTGATTTTGTAGCTTTCCAGTTACTGTAAAATGAATTCTATTTTACAGGATTTCCTTTTTATTTCAGATTTCCAGCACCTACAGTCCATTCGTAGTACAAAGCTTTTTATTATTTCAAGCATTGAAACTAAGCAATATATTACAAAATTATTCCAAAATGCTCCAATTGAAAATTATCTGCATGGCCTTTGCCTGGGCAGTGACATTTTAGGATTCCATTTCACTCTAATAAGAAGAAATAAAAATACAAATTCTATTTGAGGTTTTCCATCAGCCAGAGCACATTTCTGCAGCTGGTATCTCTTGGCATTTACTTCAATGAGCAGCAGTGTTTTGGACAAGCTACTTAATCAAGATAGAATGCTCAAATTTCTTTTTGTCCCTAAATTTCATAGAGTCTGAGTAATACAGGAAGGAAAGAGGAACTTCAGCGAAGAGTCCACACCAATCATCAACCACTCATTTTACATTAATCCTATATTAATTCCTTTCTTAAAAATTCTCCCAGATGCTCTATGTATAATTTCAGTCAAGGGTTTAATTTGATTATCATTGGTTCTCGAGAGGTGTTCATTGTTACCAAATTGGTAGTGACTAGCAGACTAATAGCAGATCAATGATCTGGCCTATTTTTGTGATTTTTGTCTTGATGGAAGACAAGGAGCTTTCTCCCAAACTTCAAAGGAATTGTTTAACAGATTGAGTGAGGACAGAAATTCACAGTGGAAGTGAGTGGCAGAATTAAAGTGAGAAGTAACTAAAAGGGGTGACACAGTAGCATAGTGTTTATCACAATGCTTTACAGTACCAGTCCAGTACCACCTGTCAAATTAAAAATGTCCAAACTTCTAAGCACCTCCATCAGATCTTCTCATCTCCCTTCATAACTGATATCCTTCTATCTTCATAGCATCTTACATTTCTGAACTCTCAAAGAACTGCATCTTTCTCAAGCTGTGCCTTCAGTTATACAAGTCATTTGGCCAGCAGATGAGACACTGTTTAAATTTAACCCTTTTGCTCAAGTATACTATGCTTGTATATATAAAACCAAATATCCTATGTTATTAAAAAGGTTTTTGTATTTCTACCCTCAACAATTTGTACACATTATCCTTGGGCTTCTGCTAACCCAAAACTAAAGTAAACATAAAAAATTACACCATTTAAAATGCTTCATACTTTTATGATGCATTATTTATTTCTTAAATACACTTAATTTCACCTGTCAACAATAGGATTTGAAAAAGTACTTAAAATGGCCTGAGAATGTAAATTTACAGAAGGAAAAGCTCAAATAGGTTTGTAACATCGAATACAGCCCAACATGGGAGAACAATTGATATTTGTTGAAAATTCAGGCAAATGCTTTGAAAAGCAGCACTTTCAAATCAGCCATCATACAAATAACCACAAACTACAGCAGTTAAACATCCACTCAAGTCAGGTTTTCCATAGTCATTGGTGTTTCAAATAAACAAAGTGCTGTAACCACCCACCAGATCAGGGAGCTAACTGCCTGATTAGCTCTAGCATTTTGTGTTCCCCTTCCACCAAATTTTCAGCATCAGCAATATTTTGTATTAGATTAGATTATGAGGACACTCAGTCCTCGTTTATTGTCATTTAGAAATACAGAATTTCAAAGTAATTTTCCTATTTAAGAGCGGCAGAAAAGTACATTTGTGTGAATTAACTTGTCTCAGCAGCAAGAAAATTTTAAATTTGGAACCATGAAAAGATGTACAATGTTATCAAAGACTACAACAGGAATTTGGCAGTTACGTCTTAAAGATCGTAAGATAATTATCGAAGTGTAGTTATGTAGCTTATAGCTAAATATGTTTAACTGAGATCTGTGAAGACTTTTAGGGGCATTTGTACTGCATTTAATACTGAACTTCAGAAGCTGAATGATTTTTTTAATGCTCATTTCTGCAACTGCAATGATGTAATACATTGAAGTAAATTGCATTCAAAATACAAAAGGCAGAACAAATGAATGAGTTGTGCAATTCAGGAGAGAAATAAATATTAATTCATGTGAAAAGATTGAAATTGAAAAGTCTGCAAGAATGCTATGAATTGCTACTATACCACTGAAATGTATGCTGCCTTAGAAAGATCAATTTGTTATGTGCAAGTCACTATTTACAAATATGTATCTGTGTGTGTGAGTGTAGAGAAAAGTTTTCTGACGTAACAAACATTTAGAAGCAAAATAAAGTCTCATCAGAACTGACCAAAATAGTGCTTAATTGGCTCATATCACATTTCAGCTACAGATAAGTTTAGAATAAAAAGCAATTATCTAGATGTAAATTTATTGGAAAAGCATTACAATTAATCATACTCACCTTTACTCGTTCATCAGGAGAATTGGATGTCTTGGATACAAATGCCAGCTCAGAAAGACTTTGTTCAAGCAATGCATCATACTTCACACTTTTCTTTCTTTTCCGTTTGTCTTGATTTTTTTCTTGCTCTTCATCTTTCTCTTGTTGCTCCTGCCGTGTAGACTCAAAGTCACCTATCTGAAGATCTCCACAAAGTGAGGATTCAAAAAGCGGCTTTCCATTCAAATATGTTTTAGTAATTCTCAACTTAATTTCTGGTGAACCACTCTTTTTAGGTGTTGTTCGAGGTGGTGTTTTATTCCCTCTATTTTCTGTAGAGCATTCAACTGGAGAAGAGGCATGTGGAGATGGCGATTCTTCCACTACATTTGGCATGCCAGAATCTCCATTTAACATAAGAGAGGTTAAATCCTTTAATTTGTCTGATGACCGGCAAGCAGTAGTTGCATCATGTCCATTTAATCGATGTATGACTCCATCCTGAAGAGCTGCTGATAAAGGTGTGACAGCTTTGTCAGTCAATATGGAGAGCTCAGAATCTACTTCACCATTTTGAGTCTTCTTATTAGTAATACCGAGGATCTCTGGAACTTGTTTTATAGAAATGGGATTAAGCAATTCCTGTGCCATTGACTGGGAACTCCCAATTACATTCTTTGGAAGTCGACAGGGCTGAGCCATGCTCTCCCGATGTTGCCAAATTCAAATCACTTTTGGTAAACAGAGAGATAAACACAAATTACTAAAAGTTCTGCAGTAAAGAAAAGCTTCAATACAATGGTGATAATTTGAAAGCGTTTGACAAGAACTTTGGAACCAATATATTCAAAACAAGAGGAGTAATTTGTACAGAGTCTTGAAGCTGTTTCACTAATTAATGAAGTCATGGGGAACCATGCATCCCATCTTTATCAATTTAAAACTTCTCTTGATCAGCAAGTGCCCTAAGTGACTATGCAGCTGATTTTACCCCAATCAACACTCCAACAAAACTGAAAAACTACAGCCTTCTCTCATGGCTATCATTAAACAAACCTAACAAGCTCGTTATTTAAATAAGGCATAAAACATCACAAGATTTTAAACAAACCATTGATCAACACAAGTACATAAAGTTAAATAATCTTAACTTATCCCATGTACTAAATAACAAACCATTTAATTTGCAACATTAATCTTTCCAGTTATTGTTGCTTGTTTCCGTGCTTGGTGGCATATTGGGTGGCAACCTTGCCGTTTCTTTAGCATTTTCACCTTTCTTTTAAAAAAAAATACAAGGTCGAGTTGGTAGCTCAACACTCAACTAAGCACAGATGGAAAGCACGGAAGGAGCCGACCGGATTTGAACCCAGGACCACTCACCTCAAAGTCCAGTGCGGATGCCATTACTACACCAGCTGGCCTACCAGGTTAATAGCCAATTGCAATGGTAGTCACAAGCATCTTTTCAAGGTGAAAAGCAAAAATCCCATTCACATTAGTGACTCAATTAAAACATCACTACATGGTACAAAGTTGGTAAATTAGTTTTTAATGGTTTAAAATTCAATCCTTTACTCTCAACCCAGTGAAGCTAAACTGGAAAAACACCCAAGATAATTGGAAAAAAAACACACAAAATGATTCATAATAGAACAGTACAGACATGATTCAAACTCCAAACTAGTAAACTGCACGTATCAACACAAGGTAGTAACACATAATTAAGCTTCAATATGAACTTTGCCAAGTCACTCACTGATGTTAAGTCTCCAAAATCAATCGAAGCACAGATAACTTGAAATGAAAAAGGGAAGGGGGTGGTAGTTGGAGGGGTACTGGTAAAACAAACTCCACAACTTCATTCGCGTGCATTTTCCACCATTATCCATGTCAACTGCAATTTCCCCTTCTTTAAAACTATGGAGTCCCAAATTATTAAATAAAGTAAAAACAGAACAAATATTGGAAAACTGAAATAAAACAGCTCTAAAAATACTCAGTGGATTAGATGCATCTGTGGAAAGATATACAGAGTTAACATTTCAGGCTAGAAACCCAATGAAAGATTTCCAGCAATTTCTGTTTAAATTCCAAAATACATTAATTTGGGCCTCACTGAATAAAACACAATAAAGGAAAGTAATAAACTATATACTTTGTATTGTCTTACTTTAGATATAATAGCTACCACAGCATCTAACGACTTCTCATGGGGAGTGAAAGTAATCATCTTATGCTGAGGAATCTAAATTTGAATCAGATTCTCAGATACCAAAAAGGCAAGACTTCAAATTCGCCACATGGTAGTAAGTAATTTGAAAATCCATATCCCACCACATGATGCATCAATATTTATAGTTATTTTTGTTAAAGATTAGGCTGCGAAGACCTTGTATTACAAGTTTCATGATCTCAAGATATTCCAAACACTTTGTGATTATCCTCACTGCTACTTAAAATGCAGAACAGGCCAGAACAGTGGGGAAAATTCCTACTCTTCTTCAGAACAGCAAAATACCATTTACACGCACCCAAGATCAATGAAGGGTTTCAGCTTAATTTTGATCCAAAAGGGATGGAACTCCCTTGGCATCACAATGGAATTTCAAATGAGGTTATAGTCTCAAGTCTTTGGAATATATGACAAATCCAGATTTTAAATCAAAAGGGAAGAGCTTTTGGGCATTAATTTTCTAAATGATGAGACCAAAGCTTTCACAGCAATTAGACAATGAAAGAGGCTACTGAATGCCAAGAGTGAAAGCAGAACCTAAAAAGGCAATGTTGCTAATTTCAAATTAAATAGGACAAGAGCAACACTATTAAATGATGTTGCCTCACCAGATGGAAAACTAACATTAATAAAAAATGAATGGAAAAGTAAATTAAAGTTAGATTTCATACACAATCACCAGGAAATTTCCTCCTACTCACTTCAAACATTAAACATTAATTTACAATTGAAGCGAAGATATAGCTGCAAGTTCTCACTGAATTTAAAAATTCACACCGACTTCCAGATTGGGTCAATTTAGATACATAAAATACTGAAAATGTGTCAAATATAGTTTAACTATTTACTCCAATGAGTAAATATATATACATCACATAAAACTGCACGATTCGCCATTATCCAAATTCCATTTCAAATCCCTCTCTTTCCCAGTTCGGACAAAGTATTTCAGAGTGAAATGCTGATCATGTCCTTCACAGAGATTGCCTGGCATGCTTTTTTTCCCCCACAGCAAATTGTTTTCACCCCAAATCCACATTTAAGAATATAACACCAAGCTATTTATTTTTATTCGATTGGTTGGCTGTGCACCAAGTACAGTAAGAAGTTGTAAAAGGCAAACAAACAGATGAAGAATAAAGTTCAACAGCTACAGAGAAAGTGCAATGCAGGTAAACAAAGATGTGCAAAATCATAACGTAGATTGTGAGATTAAGAACCGATCTTATCCTCCTAAGAAACAACACAACCATGATGTACAAACTATCCTTTTAGACTTGCTCTCGGGCTTTTGTATCTTGTGTCTGATGGAAGAGGAGAGGAGAGAGAATGTCTGGAGCGGGTGGGGCATGCTGGCTCTCTTACTGATGCACCGAGCATTGAGAGACCACTGAGGGGAGGCTGGTTTGAGCTGAACTGTGTTCACAACTCTATGGTCATGGGTACAGCAGTTGCCCTTCTGAGCCATGGGGCATGCCATATTTCTTTATCTATTTTCATGTAACAATTTAGTTTACTTAACTATTACATTTAAGGAAATGATGCATGCACTTTAACTATGACATACTATTTCATCACTGTTAAATGAAATCAAATTGAGCTCAACACAAAATAATTTCAAAAATAAAAGTAATATAAATATAATGGAAAAATCCAGAAGGGAAAATACAAACCAATGCATCAAGCAGATGCAATGTCACATTGGCTCTGTTTATGAAATTGCTCACCTTAAATCAATAAAATGCAACATTTAACTTTAATTTAGCAGTCACTTAGGAACCAACAACTGTGGCAATCAACATACAGGCACATTTCCATGAAATGGAGTTAATTCCAGCATGCTTTAACCCATCAAAATATAAAGGCATAATATACTACCAATAAAATTAAGCACGTTTATTCTATTTTCTCGAGCAACTAACTATTTTGCAAGAGCAGGGAAATGACAACATATACTTCATTAGGACTTTGAGGAGGTTTGATATGTCAAAGACATGCAAATAAATATGTGCAGTGGAGAGCATTCTGGTTAGTTGCATTACAGTCTGCTATCTGGTATCCAATGCACAGGATCACAAGAGGTTACGAAGGGCTGTACATTCGGGCAGCTCCATCACAGACACAACCCTGCCGCTATCAAGGGCACCTTCAAGTGATGATGTCTCTAGAAGGTGGCATCCTCAGCATCCAGGGCATACCCTCTTCTCATTGCTATCATTAAAGAGGAGGTACAGCAGCTTGAAGACCCACATTCAATATTTTAGTAGCAACAACAGATTAGATTTCTGAATGGTCCATGAAACCATAAACACTACCTCATTATTGATTTTTTTCTGCACTATTTATTTTGTAATTTATATCAATTTTATGTCTTTACACTGTACTGCTGCCAAGAAACAACAAATACCACATCATACAAGACAGTGATAATAAACCTGACTCTGATCAACCGACTAAATTGCAGCCAACAAACTAGTGTCAAACATGAGTAACTTCAGTTAACACAGTCATCCTTAATAGACGTACTGTTTAGTAGCCCTAATTTAGACAGACTAGCAAACAATAGTCAATTGCAAAGATCAAAAACACAACTCTCTCCATATGTTTGACAATAAAACTTTTCTAACTTAGACATTATAGCTACAGTTTAAATAGAAATACTTTGACATTTAACATGGCTCCTCTCATCATATTCACCCACATCTTCCACGACTCAGAGCAAACCTAACAAATATTAATTCTACTGAGTTTGCAAAATGCAACATACATAACCATGGCATTGCGTTGACAAAATGGCCTTTTTTGTTATTCTCAACAGGATGTAGCACATCTTACAAATTTAGCAATTTCTATCTTGTATAGTAAAACATCCAACATAGTTAAAATAATCCATTGGAACTCCCTGCTACAAAAGCACTTGTTGCAAAAAAAAAGCGAAATTAAATTCAAAGCATCTGGAGGAGATGCTTTTAACAAAATTAAAATACCAATCTTAAAATTTAACATGGCTGCCCTCCATACATACAGCAAACAGCAGCAATGCACATATTCAACTCCACGGCAGCATTTAAAAATACTGAAATCTATGTTCACCATGCTTACACGCATAGGAAATTAACCATCCGTGTGATTACATAGATAATGGATAACAGATATTTTAGCACATACACACAAGAGACCTATGTGGAACTTGAAGGGGGAGGGTGTAAGAAAAAAAGGCATAAAAAATCTCATGCCCCGCTCAAAGAGCTGACTGCTTGCCCAGCTCCTGATTGGACCATCGCGCGGCCTAGGTCTCTGCAAACCCAATGGCCACCTATTCTTGGTCAGCCACCTTTTTTTCCCAACCCCTGGCCCGCTATGCGGTTCACCCGTTTACACGCAGATAAACTGAAAGGGAGAGGTACAGATAAGCAGATTAGAGAGCAGGTGAACGCAAAATCTCGGAAATTCAGCGAACCTGTTATGGGCGCATCCTCACGAACGGAGGTTACTGTACTTTCAATGAGTACAGTAACTCCTTCACTCCCTCATCCTCATCATCCTCCTTCTTCTTCAACGAAGCCAATCAGCGCGAAAATTCTCGCTTCCTATTGGCTGACGACGAATCGGCGAGGGGGGGCCAAGATGAAGAGAGGGAGCCAGCGCGAGCAAAGGGAACAAGACTTTTTTCCCTTGGCGTTTAATCTATTCCTCCCATTTTTCGAAATAAACATCGAATCATATTTTGCCCATCACCAACTGATATCCTCATACGCTGAAGAAAAAAAATTAAAACGAATGGAGAAAGTGTGTGACGTCACGCCATCGGAAGCGGCCTTCTTTCTCTTCCCCTCCTCCTTTCTCACCCCCCTCTTTAAAACACGCGCTTCCAAAGAAAAATTCGATAGGTTTCTACTCTTATTTTACTATACGTTCAGGAGGTAAAGAACTAGTGACCCCACGCGTTTCCCTCAACCGAACCTGATTTGAAAAAGCAGGCTCCAACAGCCCACGTGACGGAATCGGCATCCGCCGGCAAAATCTTGCAGGGCGCTTGGCTTTGGAGGCGCGAGTGGTTGCGCGCCATTACGAGCAGCCAACCAATGAGCGGCTCGGGTGGGTGGGAGCGGTGTTACTGGGACGGATGACGCTGGGGCAGGGGAATTTTTTGGTTGGTTCGGCGCCGAAGGCCTTATTCTCAGGCGGAGGAGCGCCATGAGGGTGCTGCACCCTGGCGGCGGGCGGTCTCAATAGCCGCAAAGGTCGGGTGAGGCGGCTCGGCATCTTCTGCAAGTGAACGCTTGGAGAGCTGTGGTGTGATCGGGTGGTGCTGGGCGCTGACTCATTGAAACGTGGAGGTTCTCTTTTGTAGTTGTATAAATGGTATCTGTCTTGAAGGGTGAACCACCTTTTACCCAAATATTTTCGCTCGTAAACTGTACCTGGCGGCGACAAGGAAAATGACCTTCATGTTGTTTGCCGGCGGTTCTCGGTTATCTCTGCTGAGGACGTCGAAGGTGCTGTACCGGGAAATAAGGAAAGGTATGTGTAAGATCCCCACGTCGGTGCTTGTTGTGGTAAACGGGCGCAGTGTTGGAAGGTGTGTTGGAAAGCTGAAATGAGGAGGCACTGTGTCTCCCTCGACCCGCTGTATAATGATTAAGGCTGAGCAGAATCATGGTAGGCCCCAGATGTAAGTGCTGTTTATTTTCTTTCCCTTAAAATAATCAAGACGAGGGTTGTGTTATACTCTAATTCCTATCACTGTACGCATTGGCTATATGGTGTTTGTATATGTGCCCATTATATAAAACCATTAATGTACAATGGCGCTACTAGTTTCCATATTTTAATCATTTATTTGCTCTGTCGAGTCACTGTTGCTATGGTGTCAATGCCCTTTAAACCTTACTGGTCTGCCAGAATGAAAACTGGCCACCAAGAACTTTCATGGATATTTAATACAAATTAAGTGAATAACAAATTTTGTTTCTATTATTTTCTTTGGAGTTGCTATTTTGAATTATTCAGAAGTTGGTGCTTGACATTCAGTTGAAATCCAATCTTTTGTTTTAATAAGTGGCTAGTTTGTTCCAAGAATAGTGTGATTACAGGAATTCTGTCCTAGAACAGAAAATCTTGAAAATGCTCAGCCAGATTTGTAGAAATCAGATAATTTTCCAGTTAGTGACCTCCAGATTTGGACATTGTAACAAATTCAGCCGTTTCGAGCAATACAGGCAGAGAAAAGGTGGGAGAGAAAATGTTTGAATTGCGTCGAAGTTAACACTGAAATAACTAGCTATTATCTTCCAATGTATTACTTCATTTGTAAGTTGAATAATAAATAAAATTGGTGTATTGTCATATGTACCAAGGTACATGGTAAAGCTTATCTTACAGTATATACTGTTGATACACATCAATTAACTGCACAGTGCATTGAGGTAAAACAATAACAAAATGTAGAGTGAAGTGCAACAGCTATAGAGAAAGTGTAGTTGGATAATAAAGTGCAAAATCAAGATTATTTCATTTTGGTTAGATTCAAGATAGTACATGGCATTTCCAGTACACGTGTAAAGGAGAGCACGATAATTATTCCGGATCCAAAGCAACCCCAAAAAAACCCAGTAAATTTAAGTACCTTGATTGTATGTCTGTGAAGTGATGTTAGGCACAGGAGTGTTTGTACATAAGGTGACCCCTAATAAAGAGTAAAGTAATGATGGTGGGGGGGGTGTGGTTTGTTTTGGATTAGTGGGCAAAGGTGTTGATCAGCCTTTTGGGGAAGGCAACTGTTTTTGAGTCTGGTGGTCCTGGTGTGTACTATGTGAGTATAGATGTTCATAATGCAGCTCTCTTCAACCTCAGAAAGTAGAGGCATTGGTGAGTCGCCTTGATTGTGTAGGATGTTTTCTGGGATCATGAAAAGTTGTGGAAGATGTGCATTCTTAGGATTTTGAAACTGCGCTGCTGATGTAAAGAAGGTAGATTGTGAGGTCAGATGTTCATTTTATTGTACAAGGGAGCTATTCAATAATCTTAGAGAGATAGACAATACCTGTAAGTATTCCCTAATAGGGGATGGTTTGCTCCCATTACAGCTTTGTGGGTTCTGAGGTGACTGATGGGGAAATCCCACTTGCAGATTGTGCCAGACAAGTTGGCAGGTAGTTCATGAGATCTGCTTTCAAGTGTATCATCAAAGGCATGCTACTCAGGGTATTAGTGCATGAAAATTAGCTTTGGCAGTGACACAGTATGTTACAAATGTAAACTGCATAAGTTCATATTAAGTGTAATTTGCATGATGCCATGAAATAACATAAAGATTAGGAACTTTGAGGTAGAATTAGTGTTGTTCAGGCTGGTTCAATTATTTGATAACAGTAAGGAAGAAACAGTTGCTGAACCTTGAGCTGTAGTTTTTCAGGTTCCTACACTTCTTGCCTGATGGCAGCAATGAGAAAAGGGCCTGGCCTGGATGGTGCAGGTCCACAATGTTGGGACGTTGCCTTCTTGAGATAATGCCACCTGTAGATGTTCCTGATGGTGGAGAGAGTAGTACCCATGATGGAACTAGCTGAGTACAGTGCTGCTGCTCTCCAGCCTCTTGCATTCCTGTGCATTGGAGTTACCATGTAAGACTGGGATGGAACCAATCTGAATGATTCCCACTGAACATCTATAGAAGTTTTGTCAGTCTGCAGTGATCTGCTGAATCACCTCACCTAGCACTTCTAAGAAAGTAGAGATGTTGGCATGTCATTTTCACCTATATGCTATGCCCAGGATAGATCCTTTGGGATACTGACACTTGGGACTTTAAACTGCTCATACTATCCATCACAGACCCTTCAGTAAGGTCTGGTGGTAACTCACCTGACCTTCCCTTCCTAAGATCCACAAGAAGTTGCATGGCTTTACTGATCTTGAGGGCATGATTGTTGTTACAGTGTCCCTAAACCAGTAGTTAGCACATCTCACTTCTTGTCACCATTCATGAACCTTCCTGGAACATTAACGTCATCAGTAAATTTGTACATTAGGTAGGAGCTATGCTTAGCTACACAACAATAGGTGTAGAGCGGGTGTCAAGTGCACTGCACTGATGTGTGCCTGTATTGATGGTTAGTGAGGAAGAGATGATATTTCCAATCCGTCCTAACTGCTGTCTTCCAGTGAGGAAGTCAAGGATCAATTGCAGAAAGAAGTACCAAGTGTCAGTTCTTAGACTCTGACAATTTTTGAGGTTATGCGGAGTAGATGATGTTGAATTCTGAGCAATGATCAATGAACTGTATGTTCCCACTGCATGAACACACGTCCTGAATGTTCTTTTGTGTTTTGTGGTTAAGGGTGGGGATTCCCAAGAGTCCATGGGCATTTTATTTTCATCCTTGACACTTCCTCTGACTGTCTGATGTTGGGAGCATGAATGATGTGGCTTGTCTAGTGGAGTTAGGCCCTCTTTGGTTGTTGTTTGGTGAGGATATCACACTGATTTGCTTATATTTTCAATGAATTTTGTAGAGACAGTGTTAGTGATGCTGTACTTAGTGGTTCCTGCTAGAGGTAGTCCAGAAGAATTACGAAAAGTTAGGGACCATAGTGTTTTAGTGTCATGTCTGAGGTCTTGATAAGGTGAATTTCATCTGTCGGGATTTTTAAAAAGTCATACATGTTTTCTAGGAAGCTGTTGGGATTCTTGAATGTCAGAATAGCATTGTGCAAAAGATGCAATGTGCTTGAAGGACTTTTTCTTGAGTTTTTGTCCATGAATGTTTCCATGAACGAGTCAAGAATAGTTTGAAACTGCCTCAAGTCGTGGTGGTGGCTATCCCTCGAGGTCGAGGATGATGGTCTTCGTTCTGAAGAAGTGGCCCACAGAGTGAAGGCGCCTGTGTGTGTATTTGTTTAACGTGTACTTGATGTTGCACTCCAAGAAGCACACGATACTTCACAGATCAACCAACTGACTCCAATGGCATGGAAACCACGACGATTAGAGCTGCTAGATTTGTTGCAGCCTTCATCCGCCTTCACAGCCGTTGAGTTCGAAGTAACTTCGTCCGCCTATTCCACCGTTGAGGTCTTGGTTGGATTGTTCTTTGTCAGAGACCTCACCCTCGACCTTACCGCCATGGGTGACCCTACCAGGAGCATAGCTCCAGACGGCATCGCTCTCAGGATCACAAGACCACACAAGCTTCTCCACCACGACAAGGTGACAATCCACAGAGGAGTGCCTCAAGTATTTGCAAACACAAGCAATATCTCCATACTGCAGCTCAACAACTGAGATTAGCATGACCTTGGTTCTGGAACGTAATTGTCATTGATTTATTTTTAGTTCTGAAGATTAGCTTCACTCCCGTGGAAATTCGTGGATGGTGTTGGATCTGGAGATATTTTAATCCAGGAGGCTCTTCAGAAGTCCAAAAATGAGACGCCAATCTTGTAATTATAACTGTTTTATTAGTTGCTCATAATAGTAAAAATAACAGTAATCAACTCATTTTACTGTAAGAGAGTGAAGAATAACAAAGGAACAAAAACAGAATAAAGAAGTCGTGGTTGTCCTACCCTTAAAAACGAGTCTGACTGGAGAGTTAGCAAGACATTCCTGCGATAAGCAATAACCTATGAAATGGCAGGATCAATGGCCTAGTCGAATCAAGTTTATTGTCATTTAACTACATACATATATATAATGTATACAACTGTATAATGTATATAGAAATGAGACGTTTCTTCGAATCAGGGTGTAAAGCACAGTAGTATTCATTACACACATGGCACACGATAATTTATGATTATAGATGACCTATAGAGGAATTGCACATAAATAACAAACTAAAGTGCGTTATTATTAAATACAAGGTATGGAACAGATTAACCAGTGGCACTTTGAATACGACGCAGCAGAGAGTTCAGAAGCCTAATGGCCTGGGGAAAGAAACTGCTTTTCATTCTAACTGTTCTTGTTTTTATGCATCGTAGTCTCCTACTTGGTGGTGGAAAGTCAGAGGATGCAGGATGGATGGATGGGATCCTTAATAATACTAAGTGCCCAACGCGCAACACCCCTGATAAATGTCCCTGATGGATGGTAGGGAGATACCTATGATTCTCTCAGGTGTGACACAGGATGCAGATATACTTCTAGATTACTGAAAACTCACTGAACAATTCCGCACAGAGATATGATTATATAAAAGTTCTAAGCAAGTGTAGGTAAAATTAAATTACAAGAAGAATTAGAATTTTACACTCAGATCCAGCAATGGTAAGTGTGATTTTGCACAGGAAGGATTGGAAAATTTTTGGGGTAATGTTTGTTTTTACAGCAGTTTTCACTTTATAGAGTTCTGACTTAGGAATATGATCTCCATACCATTTTCTATTTGGTTCTTGGTGCTTAGAAATTTCTGCTGGCATTTTGAGGATGGTACTCATCGGTCCCTCCTGTCTGATGGAGCTAAAGGTTTTAGTGAGGTTGAAAAATGCTGCTCTCCAGTTTTGTTTTTAAGAAGATGTTGTGTATTGATGATCATGTCCAATAAGATACTCACATTAGAGTTGAGGACACTTCTTCAGCTACTGGTAGAAAGGAATTGAGGAGAACTTTGACTTTACCTGTGACCACAGTTGGACTTGTCTCCTTTCTTGGGAGGTCATTTTTAAGGCATTACTGATGTTCCCTAGGATATTCTTCTCTTTGTGGATTAGTGACCTGAAGATGTTCATGGCTGAGATTTGGAACTACAGCAGGATTCTATCTGCTGATGAGGACGTATGCAATTCTGGCGGCTTTTGGTCAACAGTGGCAACAAATATGGGCTAAATAGGATTACTGTGTGATGGAGTCAAATGCGTTCACATATGTGATATGGTTGATGAGATTTTCAAAGTATTCCTTTGAGTGGCTATTGATTACCCCTTTCTCTGATGAGTTTGCCTCAGTTTTTTTTTTGATGCTGTGAGATGTCTTAGCACTACTGAATATTTTGTGTTTGAGAATTGGTAGGCCTCCTTGTTTTTTCTCCATCCACTATTTGCTTATTAAATCACAACTACTTTCATTACTCAGTTACCTGGAATTAGACGAGACAAGCAAGAAATGGCCACTTTAGAGGATAAGGTAATAGGTACACCTTCTGGAGGGACCAGTCAGATGAGGGGTATCATCTGAGTATTAGAATATTAACTTTACATCATCACTTTTTTAATATAGCACAATTATCTCAATGTGATAAACAATTCACATGACATGAACTACTTCTTCATATGCCTTGCATGTTACACGCTTGGGCGATCATGGTTCTCCAGATCGAACGATCCCTCGCAGCATCAATGATATCTCGCACACTTAGATCTGTTAGTTCTTTCATAGTGCCATATATTTTCTTCTTTACCTTCCTCTACCGTGTTGTTTCCTAGGCATATGGCCTTGTAATGTAAGGCATTCTATTTTTCCCTTTCTGATGACATGGCCCAGGAATTTAAGTTTCCTCTCATTTAATGTTCTCTTTTTTGCTTCTTAAATTAATAAAAAGATTGATAAAAAAGTACATATATATAAACAAGAGGAGAATTATCTCAAATATCTATATCGATAACAATACATATAAAAGGTAAAATAAACAATCAAGATCATACATTGTATTAATCTAATAGTATATAATAAAAATAAGATAATCATTTTATCATTTCATAAAAAGAAAAAAAGATAAAGAAACCTATAATTTTTATATATTTTTTAAAAACCCACTGTTCTCTATAAACAAAAACAATATAAAAAAAGGGGGGACTGGGCAGTCCATACTGAGAGTTAAAGCAAGAAAGAAGAGAAACTTTCTGATCAAATCCATTGTTTCGAGAAAGTAACTGGAAGAGCAATAAATCAAACCATATGAAAATATTGAATAAAAGGTCGACAGGTTTCTTCAAATTTAAAGGATGTATCAAATGGCCGACTTCATATTTTCGCTAAACTTAGACAAGACATAATGGAGGAAAGCCAATAAAAAGCAGGTGGATTAGAGTCCTTCCATTTAAGCAAAGTTGCTCTCCTAGCCAATAAAGTTGTAAAAGCTATCATCCGTTGAGCGGAAACAGGAATATATCCTGCTTCGGGTGGAATGATCCCAAAAATTGCTGTAAATAGATTCGGTTGTAGGTCCAAGTTCAAGACTTTTAGTGAAGTTTTAAAGACATCTTTCCAAAAATAATCTGTTTTGATACGAGACCAAAACATATGAGTTAAAGTAGCCACCTGTCACAAACAGGATTAATATTGGGAAAAATATGGGCTAATTTATCCTTTGCCATATGTGCCCGTGTACTACCTTGAACTGTATCAAGGAATGACGTGCACAAATAGTATTCACCAAATGAAAAATTTTATCCCATTGATTATCTGAAAGTGACTCTGGAAATTCCAGTTCCCGCGCACCTTTAATTTTATCGTTGGATACCTTTTGCAAATTCAATAACCATTTATAAATTATAGCTATCAGTCCTTTTTGAAATGGTTTAACCTGAAAAAGAGTATCTATCATATTGGGTGGATAAGCAGAGGGAAAATTTGGAAGTAAACTATGTATTAAAAAAAATTCCTAATTTGTAAATATCTAAAAAAGTGTGTATTAGATAAGTCAAACAACAGGAATTCTGCAGATGCTGGACACCATTTCCGACACCTCCCTCCCCTTTCTAGATCTTTCTGTCTCTGTCTCTGGAGACAGCTTATCCACTGATGTCTACTATACAAGTAGTATTCACTGATGTCTACTGACTCACAGCTATCTGGACTATTCCTCTTCTCACCCTGTCTCTTGCAAAAACGCCATCCCCTTCTCGCAATTCCTCTGTCTCCGCCGCATCTGCTCTCAGGATGAGGCTTTTCATTCTAGGATGAGGGAGATGTCTTCCTTTTTTAAAGAAAGGGGCTTTCCTTCCTCCACTATCAACTCTGCTCTTAAACGCATCTCCCCCATTTCACGTACATCTGCTCTCACTCCATCCTCCCGCCACCCCACTAGGAATAGGGTTCCCCTGGTCCTCACCTACCACCCCACCAGCCTCCGGGTCCAACATATTATTCTCCGTAACTTCCGCCACCTCCAACGGGATCCCACCAGTAAGCACATCTTTCCCTCCCCGCCTCTCTCTGCATTCCGCAGGGATCGCTCCCTACACAACTCCCTTGTCCATTTGTCCCCCCCATCCCTCTCCACTGATCTCCCTCCTGGCACTTATCCGTGTAAGCGGAACAAGTGCTACACATGCCCTTACACTTCCTCCCCTACCACCATTCAGGGCCCCAAACAGTCCTTCCAGGTGAGGCAACACTTCACCTGTGAGTCGACTGGGGTGATATGCTGCGTCCGGTGCTCCCGATGTGGCCTTTTATATATTGGCGAGACCCGACGCAGACTGGGAGACCGCTTTGCTGAACACCTACGCTCTGTCTGCCAGAGAAAGCAGGATCTCCCAGTGGCCATACATTTTAATTCCACATCCCATTCCCATTCTGACATGTCTATCCATGGCCTCCTCTACTGTAAAGATGAAGCCACACTCAGGTTGGAGGAACAACACCTTATATTCCGTCTGGGTAGCCTCCAACCTGATGGCATGAACATCGACTTCTCTAACTTCCGCTAAGGTCCCACCTCCCCCTCGTACCCCATCTGTTACTCATTTTTATGCACACATTCTTTCTCTCACTCTCCTTTTTCTCCCTCTGTCCCTCTGAATATACCTCTTGCCCATCCTCTGGGTCCCCCCCCCCTTGTCTTTCTTCCCGGACCTCCTGTCCCATGATCCTCTCATATCCCCTTTTGCCTATCACCTGTCCAGCTCTTGGCTCTATCCCTCCCCCTCCTGTCTTCTCCTATCATTTTGGATCTCCTCCTCCCTCTCCAACTTTCAAATCGCTTACTCACTCTTCCTTCAGTTAGTCCTGACGAAGGGTCTTGGCCTGAAATGTCGACTGCACCTCTTCCTACAGATGCTGCTTGGCCTGCTGCGTTCACCAGCAACTTTGATGTGTGTCATTAGATAAGTCATATTTGTCCTCCAACTGAGTGAAAAACATTAAACAATCCCCCATAAAGAAATCTAATAAAGTTATTATTCCTTTGGTTTTCCAAATTAAAAAGGTCTGATCGGAAATTGATGGTTTAAAAAAAATAATTAAGATGGATTTTACTAGAAAGAACAAAGTTATTGAACTCAAAAAAAATCTACAAAACTGAAACCAAATTCTTAACGTATATTTAATAATGGGATTGAGGTCTCAAATACCAATCTTAGAAAGCAAAAAAGGAAGAAGAGCTCCCAGTAAAGAGGCCAAAGAATACCCCTTCACCAAGTTTTTCTCCAAATCCATCCATAAAGGACAGTCATGTATGTCTGAATAATGAATCCTAAATGAAATATATCGAATATTAATTGCCCAGTAATACATTCTAAAATTTGGCAAAGCCATACAATCTAAGATTTTTATTATTCCAAATATAAGATAAAATTTTAGAGTCTATTCTTTCAGAAAACAGTTCAGGAACAAAGAAAGGGATTGCTTGAAAAACATTTAAGAACTTCGGTAGCACTATCATTTTAATAGCATTAATTTGACCAATTAATAATAATGTCATAGACCATTTAGGAAGTATTTGTTGCGTGTATTCAATTAATGGAAGAAAGTTATATTTCTACAGGTCCTTAAAATTTTTGGTAATTTTAATACCATGATAAGTAAAGTTATTTTTAGCAATGCTGAAGGGAATTTGATCATATTGATCCAAGTAGTTATTAACAGGAAATAACTCACTTTTGTGCAAATTTAGTTTATATCCAGAAAAACTACTAAATTAAGAAAATAGAGATTACACAGAAGGAATAGATTTCTTAGGATCTGAATTATAAAATAACAAGTCATCTGCATACAATGAAACCTTATACACTTTATGTCCTCTCTTAATACCTGGAACATTGTTGGAGTCCCGAAGAGCAAAAGCAAGAGGTTCTAAAGCCAGGTTGAATAACAGCGGACTAAGGGGACAACCCTGCCAGGTACCTCTGTATAGCCTAAAATAAGGAGATTTTTGATTGTTAGTTATAACTGCCGCCATAGGAGCTTGATAGATCAGCTTAATCCAGGAAATAAAACCTGGACCAAAATTAAATCTTTCCAAAAACGTCGAATAAATAAGACTACTCTACCCTATCAAAAGCTTTCTCTGCATCAAGGGAAACAGCACATTCGGATTCTTTCGATGGAGAGGAATGAATAATATTCAATAATCTCTGAATATTAAAATGTGAATATCTATTCTTAATAAATCCAGTTTGATCCTTAGAAATAACCTTAGGTAAACTATTCTCGAGCCTGTTAGCCAAAATCTTAGAAAGAATTTTAGAATCCACATTTAATAATAATAACATTTAATTGGTCTGTAGGAGGCACATTCAGATAAATCTCTTTTTCTTTTTTGGGAATTAATGAAATTGATGCCTCATAGAAAGTTTTCAGAAGGGTCCCAGAGGTTATAGAATCAGTGAAAATTTGGCATAAATGAGGTGTAAGTATTTCAGTAAAAGTCTTAAAAAATTCTACTGTAAATCCATCCGGTCCCAGAGCTTTACCTGATTGAAAAGAGGACATAGCCCTTGCTATTTCCTCACGTTTAATAGGTGCATCTAATTTATTCATACCTTGAATAGAAATTTTGGGTATATTCAATCTTTGCAAGAATCTATTCATAAAAGTACTATTGTCTCGAAAATCAGATTTATAAAGGTTAGAGTAAAAATCCAGAAATACCTTATTAATTTCCTGACAATCTAAAGTTTCAGTTCTGTCAGTTCTTCGTATTTTCAAAATCTGCCTTCTAACCATAGTTGCTTTAAGTTGACCGGCCAACAATTTACCTGACTTATCCCTATGTATATAAAATTGACTTTTAGATTTCAAAAGTTGCTGCTCAATGGGAAAAGTCAAAAGCAGATCATGCTGTGTTTGAAAATCCACCCTTTCCTTACATAGATCTTCACTAGTTGTTACTGAATAAACTTTATCTATTTCTTTAATCCTGCTAGTAATCACTAAAAGTTCCGCTTTAGTTTTCCTTCTTAAAGCTACTGAATATGAGATTATCTGTCCCCTTAGAAAAGATTTCATTGCATCCCAAATAACCAAATTTGACATACCCTCAGTTGTATTTAATTCAAAAAAATAGAGAAATTTGCTCTTTAATAAAACTTACAAATGCTGAATCATACAGCAATGTAGCATTAAATCTCTGCTGAGATGCATTCTGTATATTATCAGGGAACTTCAGTATTAGTTTCGTGGCCGCATGATCCGACAACGCAATAGCGTCATACGCACAGTCAGCAACAAAAGGCACCGATTGCTTATCCAACAAAAAATAATCAATTCTTGAATACTTATGATGTACATATGGAAAAAAAAAAGAAAAATCCTTATCTTTAGGATGGAGAAATCTTCAAATATCGACCAAACCGTATTCTAGTAAAAAAGAATTAATACAGGTCGCAGCCTTATTAGGAAGCCACGGATTGGTTGATGACCTATCAATCGAAGGATTGAGCCAACAGTTAAAGTCACTGCCCATGATCAACTTACATTCATTTAAATTTAGCAACGCAGAAAATAACCTCTTAAAAAAATTCAGAGCTATCTATATTAGGTGCATATACCCACACTAAGGCCATCTTTTGACCATATAACAAACCAGTAACAGTTAAGTATCTTCCAATTGAATCAGTGACAGTATTAAAATGTACAGAAGGGATTTTAAAATTAATAAAAATAGATACCCTTCTAATTTTAGTTACTGATGAAGAGTGAAACTGAGAGCCCCTCCAAAATTAAAAAAAAAACGGTTTTCATCCTCCCTACGGATATGGGTCTCTTGCACAAAAATAATATCAGCTTGGAGTGTTTTTAATAAAGATCTTTCTATGCTTAATAGGTTGGTTCAAGCCATTCAGGTTCCAAGAGATTATATTAGTTTTATTAACATCCATAATAAGGCTTTAATTTAAGATTTTATAAAATAAGTTAGTGCGCCGGCACAGACCAAACCTGCAGGGAAGAACAAATTATGGGTCCGATCAGAGAGGAAAAAAAAAAATGATTGACCAGGAAAACCTCTCAGGACTGCCCAGTCGAAAAAACCTAAACTAATAGCCCCGCTTCTTCCCCCCCCCAGCCCAAAAACCATCCAATAGGCGGACAGCATGCTAAACTATAATCCCTTAACCCAATCTCCAATAGGCAGACTCTTCTTAAAAAGTTATACGCTAACACCACTGACTAAAGACACAATAACACATACATGAAGAAATAAACAAATTCCAAATATTTTGATATTATGTCTAACAGAGGTTGGGAACGTCGACTCACACCAACAGAGGTTAAAATGTAGTTAACAGCAGCCATCTTAAATTCATTTAATAAAAATTGATCATATATTCAAAAAAGATAGATCCAACCAAATAATATGTTATGTCTAGTGTTAAACTCTTACAAATTCTAAAGGAAAAAGTAAAACAGCCAAAATGATGTCTAGGCAGACATAAAACGTAGATTAAACTTTCAACGATCCAGCTACAAACAACTCCCAGTTTAGGATTAAGTGTTTGAGTTGCTTGCAAGACAGGCTTAATCTCCTTTATAAATTTCCAAGCCTCTTCTGGGGAGTCAAACTGTTTTGGGCGAGCGATAGGCGGGGAAATTCTCAAACGAGCTGGATAACGCAAAGAGGGACGACAGTTCTTCTTATAAAGTTCAGCCTTCACTTCCCGATATTTAATTCTTTCTGCATAAACCTCTGGGGCAAAATCTTCAACTATACGAATCTCTACTCCATTATAAATTAGCTTCCCCCACTTACTAGCATCTCAAGGATTGCTTCTTTAGTAGTAAAGTAATGCAAATATAAAATCACAGGGTGAGGTTTCATCTCAACAGAAGGCTTCGGGTGGAGGATTCGGTGAGCTCTATATATCATCGGAAGAGCTTCAAGTATCTCACTAGAAAGTGAGTATAGCATATTCATAAAAATCTTTAGTGGCTCACCGGTTTCCATGTTTTCAGACAAACCCAGTATGCGTAAACTCATCCTACGACTTCTGCTTTCCAGATCAATCGTTTTCTTCTTAACAATTTTAAGAATTTTACCTCAACAATTTTCTTTTCCATGGTAGATATCTTTAATTCTTGTTCTTTAATCAGTTGATTCCCTGTCTCCTGTTCTCTTCCGATTCTATTAGTGTCCTTTTTAAGCGTCTGATACTGAAATTCCAGATTCCTGGATGGCAGAGACTGTTTTTCAAGTTTTTCATTAACATTCGTCAGTTTGTCAATCTTGGTGTCCACCATTCCGATCTTGGTATTAATATCTTGCATCAAAGAAAACATTCTTTCTGAAGTAGAGACTTCCTCTGACTCCTTTGTTTGTTCAGCTTCGGAAACAACTTTGCCACCTCTTAATTCGATTCCAGTTCGGGTTCCGGCCATCGTAATTAAATCGTAAATCCTTCACTAAAACTAATAGATCTTCAAAGTTTAAACAAAACTAGCAGTGTAAGTTGTAAAAGGAAGGTGTAGTACCAACACCCGTCTTACTCCATGGGCCGCCGAAAGGAGACCCCTAATGTTCTCATTAAAGATCTTTTCATATGGCCACGTTGGAGTACTGTCTCATTAGTTACCCTGTCTTTATGTGATATTTTCAACATTCTTCTAAGAAAGACAACAGGAATTCTGCAGATGCTGGAAATTCAAGCAACATACATCAAAGTTGCTGGTGAACGCAGCAGGCCAAGCAGCATCTATAGGAAGAAGCGCAGTCGACGTTTCAGGCCGAGACCCTTCGTCAGGACTATTCTTCTAAGAAACCACGTTTCTGTTGCTTCTAAGTTTCTTTGGAGATCTGGTGTTATAGTCCATGTTTTGGAAGCATTCAGCAAGATTAATCAGATGTAGCATTTTAGTACCTTAAGCCTTGTTATAGAAATGTGTCCGTTGCTAAAAATGGGTTTCATTTTTTTGGAAGTTGGTTTTGGCAATGACAATGCTTCTTTTTATTTCTACTTTACTTGTAGCATCTTGTGATATAAAGCTGGTCTTTTGTTCAATCTCTTGGTTACCGATGTACAATTGGCAATTGGGAGTATTGTGCTGTTTTGATATCACCATGTATTTCGTGTTTTTTTTTACAGTTGATGGTTAGACCAAAATCTGCACTTGTTTGTACTACTTTGTCTAGGAGGATTTGTAGGTCTTCTGCAGCACTTGCTATTAGTGTGGTATCGTCTGCATATCTTATATTGTTGATGTTAACACCTTCAATTTTTATCCCATCTAGGTCTTCTATTTCTCTGAGAATCATTTCGCTATAGATATTAAATAATTCCGGTGAGGCAACGCATCCCTGTCTAACTCCTCTTTGAGTTTTAGTCCAACTGCTTATATTATCAATTTTTACTGCTGCCGTTTGATTCCAATATAAATTTTGAAGCAGTTGTTGGTCCCTTCCATCAATGTCTAGTTTAGTGAGAATTTGAAATAATTTTTCATGTTGCACTTTGTTGAATGCTTTAGTGAAATCAATAAAGAAAGGGGCTTCCCTTCCTCCACTATCAACTCTGCTCTCAAACGCATCTCCCCCATTTCACCTACATCTGCTCTCACTCCATCCTCCCGCCACCCCACTAGGAATAGGGTTCCCCTGGTCCTCACCTACCACCCCACCAGCCTCCGGGTCCAACATATTATTCTCCGTAACTTCCGCCACCTCCAACGGGATCCCACCACTAAGCACACCTTTCCTCCCCCGCCCTCTGCTTTCCGCAGGGATTGCTCCCTATGCGACTCCCTTGTCCATTCGTCCCCCCCATCCCTCCCCACTGATCTCCCTCCTGGCACTTATCCGTGTAAGCGGAACAAATGCTACACATGCCCTTACACTTCCTCCCTTACCACCATTCAGGGCCCCAAACAGTTCTTCCAGGTGAGGCGACACTTCACCTGTGAGTCGACTGGGGTGATATGCTGCGTCCGGTGCTCCCGATGTGGTCTTCTATATATTGGCGAGACCCGATGCAGACTGGGAGACCGCTTTGCTGAACACCTACGCTCTGTCCGCCAGAGAAAGCAGGATCTCCCAGTGGCCATACATTTTAATTCCACATCCCATTCCCATTCTGACATGTCTATCCATGGCCTCCTCTACTGTAAAGATGAAGCCACTCTCAGGTTGGAGGAACAACACCTTATATTCCGTCTGGGTAGCCTCCAACCTGATGGCATGAACATCGACTTCTCTAACTTCTGCTAATGCCCCCCCCTCCCCCTCGTACCCCATCCGTTATTTATTTTTATACACACATTCTTTCTCTCACTCTCCTTTTTCTCCCTTTGCCCCTCTGACTATACCCCTTGCCCATCCTCTGTTTCCCCCCCCCCCCGCTTGTCTTTCTCCCTGGACCTCCTGTACCATGATTCTCTCATATCCCCTTTGCCAATCACCTGTCCAGCTCTTGGCTCCATCCCTCCCCCTCCTGTCTTCTCCTATCATTTTGGATCTCCCCCTCCCCCTCCCACTTTCAAATCTCTTACTAACTCTTCCTTCAGTTAGTCCTGACGAAGGGTCTTGGTCTGAAACGTTGACTGTACCTCTTCCTAGAGATGCTGCCTGGCCTGCTGCGTTCACCAGCAACTTTGATGTGTGTTGCTTGAATTTCCAGCATCTGCAGAATTCCTGTTGAAAACATAAAAAGACATCATTTTGATATTCAATTGCCCTTTCTGAAAGCATTCGTAGTTTGAAAATTGAGTTCCTTGTTCCTCTATCCTCAATAAACCTATATTTCAGTTTAGAAGTTTCTGGCCTTAACTCATTTTTAATTTGACTCAGAACAATTCTCAACAATTATTGTTCTATAATTTTCGCAGTCAATAGTTCCAGGAATTTTTGGCAGAGTTATAAATACTGATTTTAAGAGATCGTCAGGCAGTACACCAGACTCATATATGCCATTAAACAGTTCAAAAAGAATATCTTCTAGGGCTTGTATCATTTCCGCTGAAATTTCATCAGGTCCAGCGGCTTTACCATGTTTCATGCTTTTCATTGCTTTAGTTATTTCTTCTTTGGTAATAGGTGGGCCAGAATTAGGGTGTTTAATATCTGGGGGTTCCCCTCTATTATCTTCAAAAAGCTGCTCTATATACTGAATCCACCTCTCACATTCTTTATCTGGATCTGTTAGTATGGATCCGTCTGATGATCTTATGCATCCTGTAGAGATGGTTTTCTTAATTTTCTTGTCCATTTCTTTGCTGCTGTTAATATGGCCCTGTACTTCATTGCATTTTTGATTCAGCTATTCTTCCTTTGCAGTATTGCACAATTGTCTGGTCCGTCTGTCTGGCTCTCTGTATTGCACTTCATTATTCTTCAGCAACCTTCTTTGTTCCATCAGATCTAAAATTTCTTGGGTTATCCACCCCTTGGTGTGTTGGATTTCTTGTACTGGGATTATCTCCTCTGCTGATTGCTGTATAGCATATTTAAATCTGTCCCAAATAGGTGTTGTTTCGTTTTCGTTAAGGTGTTCTTCTACAGCCGTTTTGAATTGAACATCACATTATCAAAAGTGCTAATGCTTAATATGAAAATGCTGAGTCCAGTGGTATAGTTCTCCATAACTATACATGCCATTACCAATATAAAGTTATTTTACATTTATGTATTTCTGGATAAATATTCGAATGTTGAAGTGAAACAGATGTATGGAACAGATATTTAAATTTCAGGATAAGTTAAGGGTTCGTTTGCCATTTCTGCCCTGTAAAAAGTTTGGGCTGTCCAATGCCTTTATAATCATGTATATCTTCATCAAGTCACTATTCATCCTCCTTTGCTACAAGGAGAAAAACCCTTGCTCACTCAACCTATCCTCAGACATGTTTTCCAATCCTGATATATGTCCTTTGCACCCTCTCTGTAAAGATGCAATCATTATATCCTTCCTGTAATGATGCAATCAGAATTGAACACAATACTCCAAATGTGATCTATCCAGAGTTACAGTGAGCTGCAATGTTACCTCATGGCTCTTGAACTGAATTCCTGACTAATGAAGGTCAATACACCATAAGCCTTCCGAACCAACCTTGGCCAATTGTGAGCCATCAAACTAAAGAGCCAATACTGGTTCATTCAGATATGTAAAAGAGCTGCAAGGGAAATGTATCTCATTTAAAAATGAGATGCTAATTTGGTGAAATTACAAATGATGTTTGATCGCAATGTTTTAACTGCTGTCTCGATTCAGGGGCACTAAACATGGACATAGTGAACAGATAACAAAACTGTAACTTGTACGTTCTGAACAGTGGAAACAGGATGCTACTGATAGAGGAGTATCAGATTTCTGTTTCAGATACAGATTGGAGAATGGTGGGAATTTTGCATGTGAATTTTAAAAACAGGATTAAAGCGTTTACAGCTGTTCTTACCAGAAGTCAGTGGGTGTCCATCTTTGTTGTCTGACGGCCCACCACCTTAGAAGTTAGTTAAGTCCATGTAATATCAGGTAACATCAAAATGCACTGGATGCAATAAAATTTAGGGAGTCATAAAAAGTAATACAGCACAAAAACAGGCCCTTTAAGCCATCATACACATGCTGATTATAATGTACCATCTTCAGCAATCCTAATACTTTGTACATGGTCCACTGTGCTTTGTTGGTTCAAGTGCTTATCTAAGTTCTTAAATGTTGTGACTGCCTCATATACAGTTTGACCTTCACTAATCCGGCACCATTGGGACCTGAGGAGTGCCAGGTTAGTGAAAATGCCGAATTACAGAAGGATCACATTAAGCATAATCAGTGCTAGATTATCAAAGGAACCGGATTACAGGTAGTCGGATTAGTGAAGGTCAACCTGTAGTGCATTCTGAATTCCAACCACATGCTGGGTGGCAAAAATTCTTTCTTCACTCCCCTCTAATACTTCTCCTTGTTCAAAATTTTGCTTCTTGTGTTTGTTATCTCTGTCTTAGAGAAATAGTATCTGACCATTTACCCAATCCTTGCTGCTTGTGATGTTGTATGCCCTTGCACATCTTTGCTTTAAGGAAATTAAATCCAGTCTTCCTTTCCCTTAATTAAAATTCTGTATCCCAAGCAATGTTCTGTTAATTTCTTCTTCATCTGCAGTGCAATAATATCCTTCTTACAGTACCGAAATTCCCAACCCTTTTTATGCCATGGACTAGTACGATTAAGCAAGGGGTTTGTGAACCCCAGGTTGGGAACCCCTGCTATAATATGATGACCAGAACTGTTCACTGTACTCTAGTGGCCTATCAGTATTTTAATAAAGTGTGCCATCAGCTCTGCCATTGTATACACTGCCATTTTCCTGGACCTTAGTACATCAAGGTCTAGTATAGGAAGTGAATGATAAGAGTAGTAGATTTGTTATCAATCAGTCAACTGCTCCAGTTGCAATTTAGAATTTGGTTTGATAGGGACATGGACTACATTCAGGAATTGAGCAGTGAGTGGTCATTTATATACTTGCTAATGATCATCTCCAACAAGGATGAGTCTCACCATTTCCCTTTTGTTAATCAATTCTTTTCCAAAATCCATCCACTGTCAGCAAACTGGTGCGGGTGATGGCAAGCTGTGGATTTAGAGGCACCAGGAATTAAATTAGGTTAGTGACTTTACCCTACTTTTGCAATTTGAGAGTGAATGTTCAACAGCAGATGACATGGCTTCAATGTCCTTTTATGGGATGCTTGACATTTTTCCAACATGGAGATTGAAACAGCCTGTTTAATTACCAGCCCTTCTGCTGTAGTAAAATTCTTTTTTTCCCCATAGTGAGTTGGGTATGCCATCTGTAAGTTGCACTGGAACAACTAGTCAAGATACCATCAATACCGTTTCGTAAATATAGAACCTTTACCGTCCTGAAGAATAAGAGCATCAGATCTAAAGGATGGTCAGTGCAGGCTCAACTCTTCCATCACACACTATCTTGGATTAATATCTGTGAGTGAAACTCTTAGTAACAAGAGGAACAAATTCAGCCTCTATGCAGTTCAATAATTTTATCACAATCTCAAAACAAATAGTTGGCTTGCCAGCAACGTCAATATCCAGTGAATGAAATAAGATAAGTTATTTGAATTAATGATTCTTTCCTCTCCCTCCTCCACCATGAAATCTTTCGCATTTAATGTGAAAGGAAATTTGAATGTTGCAATGAATCAAAATCAGATTTAATATCACTGGCATATTTTGTGAAATTTGTTCTGTGGCAACAGTAAGTTGTAATACATAATAGACTATAAATTACAGTAAGGTATTTTATTAAATAAGCAGTGCAAAAAGAGAGGAAATAAAATACTGAGCTAGCATTCACGGTTCAACATCCGTTCAGCAATCTGGCAGAGGGATAGAAGCTCTTAATGAAATGTTGAGTGTGTGTCTTCAGGCTCCTATATCTCCTCGTTGATGGTAGCAATATATTAATAAAGTATTATTCACTACTCTCCAATTAGCAGGGACCTTTCAAAATGAGAAATTTCCTTTAAGTTTGATTGCAAAATAAGTATCTGTAATCAGACTATGCTTCACCATTTTCTGGTAACAACATAGCTCGCAGACCATAGACCATAGTGTCTATCCAGCACCTGTTCCTGACACCCCTAGAAAAGAACAACACATCTGACTGCTGTTCCTGGATTTCAGTGCAGCATTTGACACTATTGCCCCACAGGCCTTGATGAACAAATTCCTTCTCTTTGGTCTAAATACGTCACTGTGTAACTGGGTATTGGACTACTAACGAACAGACCTCACAGTCGGGATGTACAACTGTTCCTCCTTCCCATCATCCTCAACATGGATGCCCCCCAGTGCTGTATGCTGTGACTACTGCTGACACATGACTGCACAGCTAAACACCAGAGCAATCACACTGTCAAGTTTGCTGATGACAAGACAGTGGTGGGGCTTACCACCAACATCGATGAGACAGCTAACAGAGAGGAGGTGGAAGAGCTCGAGACCTTGTGCCAGGCAAAATAATCTTTTCCTCGATGTCGGTGAGGCACAGGAGTGTTTATTAACTTCATGATAACTCGCACCTCTTTCATGGGAATGTACATCTCCCATAACCTCTCATGGTTCCATCCTCCACAATCAAGAACACTCACCAATGCCTCTACTTCCTGAGGAGGCTGAAGAGAGCAGGACCATGCATATCAATACTCACATCCTTTTACAGATGCGCATTTGAAGACATCCTAAAATGCTGCATCACTGTGTGGTGCAGAAGGACATGTATACACAAAGATGCTAGGGGGAAAAAAGCCAGCAGTATCCTGAAGGTTCCCACTCGCCTTGTTCATGGACTGTTTGTCTCACTCACATCAGCAAAGAGGCTGTGCCATACCAGGACCACCAGACTGAAAAACAGTTAGTTCCCCTAAGCAGTCAACACTTCCAACCATTAACCCTCACCACCACTCTTTATCATTTCCTTTCAGAGTCACCTTATGTACAGATACTCCTATACTGGCATCACTTTATGTACAATAAGACTATGCATATAAGCTAATCTTGTATATTTATAGTGTTTGTATGCTTATTTTTTATGCTCCCATTGGTTTAGAGTGTTTACAGATGAATGACAATAAGTAATCTTGAATCTTGTATCTCACCAGAATGCGATTGCTAAAATGAGTAAAATGAAGGCATTAAAAACAAGGTGTAACATTTGTTTGATTCTGAAGTTACTAATAGTACATGTTGGCAGTGTTTCAATCATAATAAAAACACAGCAAAGGGTTGAATGAATATATTTTGTACTTGATGTAAGAGTATTTAACGTGGTTTGGTAATTTCTAGCATTAAATAATACTTTCCCCATAATTTTTGTTTTATGTGTGAATTCTGTGGGAATTTAGTATTTTACTGTCTTTTATTAGTGTAATTAGTGTGTTTCTAATTCTACCTTTAGATATGAAAAGTATGTATATCATCTGTTTGCTATCAGCTTGAGACCTGGATTACAACACTGCTAGGCAACACTGGGTGTAGCTAAGCTATAATAATTGTATTTATTTCATAACCATTAATTTGTATTTCCTTTAGCATTTTTCTGTTGGCCTTCATACATTTTCAACAATTTCTATGGCATATAATCATTTGCTGTTTCCTATTTTAGGTGGTTTTGGTGACGTTGTCTGTCTTAATTGTACTGCTCTAAGGTTGACATGCAACAGGTAAAGACAATTATTTATATCATGTTTGACTAAAAGTTCAAAGGCAACTGAAAACTACCAAAATTAATTCCCTAATTAATGCTCTTTCTGTATTTTACAAGTTGGCCTTGAGTTGTTTCTCACTGAAAACACAGCCCTGTTAATTAAAATATTCAGTTCCTTAATGGTGTTCACTTGAGCAGTTTTTTTCTTCTTAAAAATCAATACTTAGTGAAAACTAATGTTTCTTAATGTGCCACTTCAAATATCTATCTTCAATCTTCATATAGAATTTCACTTGTAAACAGACTGCTCCGTAATTTCACCATCTGGAAAGTAGTTATACTTGGTGCCTATTTTAAACATACAATATGCCAATTTTCAATGTTATGGATTAATTTGAATTACATGACTGTTTTTAGAACTAAGTTCTCATTTGCTACTTTATATGAAAAATATAAAACATTACTGTTCCTTTTAATGATGACTGTAAGATGAGATTTTAAGAAGATTTTAACATGTTGACACCAATGTTGGGTAGATGATAGACTGATGAAAGACTCTGAATTAGTTGAATAACGTTCCTCGTGGCATCTGATTCTGGTTTCATCCCCAAATAACTTCTATTAATTCATTTTGAAGACAAGTTATTATAACAAGGAGAACAATTTCTACCCTTTGCAACAAGTTTGGAATTCTTTATGCTCTTCAGAATATATAAATTATTATACTACTAATTTCAATGAATCAAGGCTTAGCAAGAAAAGAAAAAATTCGTAAGAACTTTTATTCCACAAAAATTCTACACTTGACTTTTGTTATTCTGCTAAGGTGTTTTTATTTAAAAGATTGAATATGATGAACTCTATTTAATTATTTGAAGGCTTAGACTGGTTAACAAGGTTTTAGAAGTACTTTCCTTGGAATAGGCTTGAAGACCGATGAAGAGAGTTGTGTGGCATTGGGAGTAATTAAGAACATTCCTGTCAGTGGTCCATTGATCGCAGGATGGTTATTAGGTTCAGAAATTCTGAGTAACATATCAAATACTGACTTGCAAAGAACAAGGCTGCTCTGTTTTCCTACTGCTTGCATCACCTCTCCAGCAGTGATGAGCAAACACGATGAACGCCATAGATTAGAATGTAAAAGTTCCAGAAGTGAGATGCAGTCTGTATGTGTTGAATAAGACAGAATTGGCAGGAGCCTTACTACTATGGATCCATTTGAAATCACTAAAAACTCAAAGCCTTGAATCAGGCAGTTTTGATCAAGAACTGTCTGCAATAAATTTGAGGGTATAGATAACAGAAAAGCTTCATACAGCTATAGCAATATTTTGAGTCCTTTTAAATATATAATTAGCATGTAACAGCCAAAATGTCTAAAGGCAAATTACCTATTAGCTTATTTTAATTAACTATCCTAACATAATATTACAATGTTGATTTACATTAATAGAGGTAAACATTGAGCAGAACAACACAGGAACAGGCCCTTCAGCCAGTTGGGTTTATGTGGACCATGATGCCAATTGTAAACCGACTCCCGAGACTCGAAGTTCAAAGTAAATTTGTTATTAAAGTACAAATGGCACCATATACAGCCCTATGATCCACTTTCTTCTGGGTGTTAACAGTAAAGACAACAAACACAATGGAATCAATAAAAAATTGCACCTAACAGGGCAGACAACAACCAATATGCAAAAAATCTCTGCAAGTATAAAAAGAAAGAGAAAAGATAATAAGCAATAAATATTGAAAGCTTGAGTTGAAGAGTCCTTGAAAGTGAGTCTATGGTTGTGGGAACAGTTCAGTAATTGGGTGAGTGAAGTTATCCCCCACTGGTTCAAGAACCTGATGGTTGGGGGGTAATATCTGTTATTGAACCTGGTGGTGCGGTCCTGAGACTCCTGTATCATCTTTCTGATGGCAGCAGCAAGAGGAGAGCATGGCCTGGATGTTGGGGGGGTGGGGGGTCTTTGGTGATGGACGCCCGAAATCGGCATCCATGTAGATGTGCTCAATGGTGGGGACGGCATTACCCGTGAGGTACTAGGCTGTATCCACTACTTTATTTAGGCTTCTCTGTACATGGGCATTGGTGTTTCCATACCAGGCCATGATGTAAGCAGTTAATATACTCTCCGTCACACACCTATAGAAGTTTGTCAAAGTTTTTGATGGCATGCCAGATCTTTGCAAATTTATAACTAGAGGCACTACCGTGCTTTCTTTGTAGTGTCACTTTTGTGCTGGACCCAGGATAGATCCTCTGAAATGATAACACCAAGGCATTTATTGCTGACCCTCTCCACCTCTGGATTTACCCCAGGGAGGACTGGCTCATGGGCTCCTCCCTGGGGTTTCCTCCTCTTGAAATCAATAATCAGCTCCTTGGTCTTGCTAACATTGAATAAGAGGTTGTTGCTGTGACATCACTCAGCCAGATTTTCAGTCTTCAAGGTTATTGCAGGGTTTCAACCCAAAACAATTCCTCCATCCCCTCATCCCCACAGATGCTGCTGCTTGACCTGAGTTGCTCTAGCAGATCATTCTTTG
Source organism: Mobula hypostoma (assembly GCF_963921235.1). Taxonomy (NCBI): domain Eukaryota; kingdom Metazoa; phylum Chordata; class Chondrichthyes; order Myliobatiformes; family Myliobatidae; genus Mobula; species Mobula hypostoma. The sequence continues at coordinate 171,211,748 of NC_086100.1, forward strand.
CTACTGATTTATCTCGTGAATCTATGAGTGTCATTTATTATAAAAAGTTGTTTTGATGTTATTTACCAGCATTTAATTGTATGATATCTGCATCAAATCATCTCTTTTAATGATGAACGACTTTAAGACTTGGTCCCAATATTTTCTTGACTACTTCCAACTAAGAACAAAATGTATTCATCAGTGATGCCATTCTGAAATTAAAAACGTCGTAACTTCTCAAAGTTATACTTTAATTTCTTCATAAGAACTTAATTACTTTATATGCTCAAACTTTGAGGAAATTACAGTATCTTTTAGAAATTCATATTTTAAATTTTTGTTTTGTCCTTCCCTTTTCAGAAGTGCTTTGTTCAGACACTGCAGCACCACCCCAACAAACAGCAGTTCATTGCATACAAGTGATCACTATAGTTGCTGGAGAAAAGGAACAAAGCGGCTATACTGTCATGTGGGTGCTCCTTTGCCATGCACTTCCACCAATGTGAGTTTTATTGGATCACATTATGTTTCTGTAAGATGGTGGCATTCAACACATCAACTGTATGACGACTCCAAAGTAGAAAAATCTCTGAAATCTCTAAAGGATAAGAATAAGCGACTGGAGGAAGGTGGTCCTGTATATAGCCCTATTGAGCCTGAAGTACGCAAGTCTCTGCGTCAGAAGATTGTAGAAGAAATAAAACATTATTACCATGGCTTCCAGTTACTGTGGATTGACACAAAAATAGCAGGCAGAATGCTTTGGCGGATTCTGAATGGACATGTTCTGTCAAGGAGAGAGCATAGACAGGTATGTATGTAGTAGATGATTTGTCTGTGTGTGTATTGTAAACAACTTGAATTGGAATTCCAAATTCTGACATGCAGTTCAAAGTCACTATAAAATTTTAGACTTGGTAAACTTCACTGTCACTGTATGGATTCACGATTCTTCATTTGCTCAACAACCAATTGCAAGTTAAGCATCTCCACTTTCCTAGTTTTCTCCAAAGTTTACCAGAATTTTCAATTATGAATTTTTAATTTTGTTTTTTAGGCAGTTCCATTAAATGTAGAAACAAAACTAGTATTTTAGTTCCCTGACCTGTTTACAATTGTCATTGAACTGTAATTTTTTTCCTCTCTTTCTGCAGATACTAACTATTTTCTATTTTATTTAAATTTCCACAAGTTTTTCAATTAGAGCAGCTCTGTGATTTTATTGGATTGACAAAAATTCACCTGAAATGCTGCCGTATCTTTCAAGATGAAGTGGGGGTTTACTGAATTTAATTGAAGAATAAGGTATTAAATTGTATAGAGTTGAGTCTGCAGAGGAAGATACAATACTTTCCCATATTAGCAGGAATAGATAGAGGTGAGAGGGAAAGAAAACAGGGCAATAGTAAAAGCTCTATCTGAATTACAAATAGCATTTAAAAAAAAACACAGATGAACCGAGGGTACAAAATACAACCCGAAAGTGGTGATCAGAGTGATGTGGATTAGGACCTGAATACTGAAGGTAAAAGCCATTTAAAAAGTATGGAAGAAATAGAGTAATGGGTCTGTTAATTAATGATCTTGGTGAAGGATAATCTGAAGATTGTAAAGAAAAAGAATACAGAAATGGTTTAGATGGAGTTAAAAATATAAAAAGAAAATTTCACTTGTGAGACTTGTGTACAGGTCCCCATGCCATATAACTACAGTAGGTCAAAGTATAAAGGAAGAAATTACAGGAGCCTGTCATTAAGATATGATAATCAATATGAACTTTAAACTACCTGTAAACTGGAAAATCAGATGGATAAAGGTTGCCAGATAATCTCTGCTTTCAGGGTAACCACGTAGAACAGAATGTTCTGGAATTATATAAGGTGTACTGGACTTGACATGCAACAAGATAGAATTAATTCTGATACAAAATTACAAGATCTTGTTGATAATGAAGCAAGTTACAATTAATTATTAAGAGATATTGATCAGCTAAAGAGATGGGCAGAGGAATGGCAGATGGCTTTCAATTTAGATAACTGTGAGCTATACATTTTGAACATTTAAACCAGGGTGGGGTCTATGCTGTGAATGGCAAGGCACTGATGAATGTTGTGGAACAGTGGGACCTGGGAGTACAGGTGCACAGTTCACTGAAAGTGGCCACAACAGGTTTCTCAAGGTGTTTAGCCTTGGAACTTAATCAGTCAAAGGTTCACTTATTATCCAAGTATATGACTTTGAAATTCTTCTCCAGTAAGGCATTGAGTTCAGGAGTAGGGACATTATATCGCCATTATATATGTTAGTAAGACCACAATTAGTGTGTAGTGTGCAGTTTTGGTCACCCTGAGACATTGTTAATTCAGCCAGTGTATAGAAGAGATTTACGAGGATGTTGTCTGGACTAGAGGGTGTGAGTTTTAGAGAGAGGCTGGCTATGCTGGATTTGTATTTCTTGGAATGTAGGAGAATGAGGGGTGACCCTATAGAAGTTTGTAAGATCATAAGGGGTATGAAAAAGTGTACAGCTATAGCCTTTTCTCCAAAGTTGGGAGAGTCCAAGATACAAGGTAAGAGGTAACAATTCCTGACATAAGCTGTCAGAGGAAGTGGTCAAGGGGGGTAAAATTGCAACTCTGAAACACTTGGATAAGTACATGGAGGGGAAGGGCTTGGAGGACTTGGTTTTATAAAAATAGAGACTATTTCTAGAAATACATCTAATTTATACAAAGGAATAGCAATAACAGTGCAAACTATATTGTTGCAGAGGAAGTGTAGTGCAGAGCAGATAGACAATGTAGGTGCATGGGCTGTGACAAAGTAGGTTGTGCAATCAGGAGTTCATCTTCTGCAAGAGGTTAGTTCAGAGCCTTCCAACAGTAGGATATAAGCTGCCCTTGAGCCTGATTGTGTGTATTTTCAAGCTTTTATCTCTTCTGCCTGATGGAAGGGGAGTGGAGAAGAGAATGTCCAGGTTTGGAAGGATCTTTCATTATGCTGACAACTTTTCTGAGGCAGCGATGTAAATTTATGAGATTAGGAGAGGCATAGGTAGGGTAGACAGCCAATATCTATTACCCATGGCCAAAACATCTAATAGTAGAGGGCATGTGTTTAAGGTGAGGGGGGATAAGTTCAAAGGAAATGTGCAGGGTGATATTTTTATACACAGTACTTGGCGCTTTGTCTGTGCTTATAAGAGACTAGTGAAGGAGGCATCTACAAGAATCTTAGATAGACATTTGAATGTATAGAGAATGGAGGGATATGGACATTGTGTAAACAGAATAGATTGGTCAATGTTCGGCATGATTTGTGACTCATCAGATAATGAAACAGCCCATAACCACATGCAGCAAGACCTGGACAAAATCCAGTCTGGGCTGATAGGTGGCAAGTAATATTCATGCCAGGGAATAACAATATCCAACAAGAAAAAAATCCATCTATTGCCCCCTGACATTTAATGGCGCTGCTATTACTGAATCTCCCCCCGCACCCCCCACCCACCGCATCAATGTCCTGAAGTTACCATATGACTAGAAATTGAACAGCAGCAGCCATATGAACAATTTGGCTACTACAAGAGCAGGTCAGAAGCCAGGGATCCTCAAGTGAGTAACTCACCTCCTAACTCCTCAAAACCTGTCTGCTGTCTACAAGGCTCAGGTCAGGAATGTGATGGGATACTTTCTGCTTGCCTGGATGAGTGTAGCTTTAACAACACTCAGGAAACTTTGCACCTTATAAGATATAGAAGCCCATTGGAGAGAGACCTCATCCATGACCATCATTCACTCCATCACTAACACAGTGGCAGGAGCAGTTTGTACCATCTATAGGATACACTGCAGAAACTCACCAAGACTACTTAGCATCTTCTAAAGCTAAAACCTATACCAGCAAGAAGGACAAGGACAGAAAATAATTGGCAGCATCATCACTTTTGATGTTGCCCTTCAAGCCACACCCCATTGTGAGTTGGATGTATATCATTCTTCCTTCACTTTCACTCTCTCTAACAACATTGTGGGTACACCCACACCATAAAGATTGAAGTGATTCAAAAAGGTAACTCGTCATCTCTTTCTCAAAGGCAGTCCTAGATCAGCGATTAAGTCCTGGCTCAAAAGATTAAAAGATTAGCTTTATTTGTCACTTGTACATTGGAAATATAACAGCTAAACCTACAACCTCAATCAGCGAAGCCCAGATTCCTTGAGGAAATACAAAATTTTTTAAAAAGCTCACACTGTACATATTTTGGCATGAATTGAATGTTGAGTTGCTAACAGGAAAAAAAGTAGGCATTAAATAATTTTCTGGTTTGTAGTGAGCAATGATTACTGTGCCACAGAGATCAGTGCTGGTTCTATAAACGTATTCTCCTATCTTCCCCCAGATTCTATCAATTACTATACACTAGTGGCTATTTACAATGGCCAATTAACTTACAAAATCTAACATCTTTGGGATGATGAAAAAAATTGGAGAACCTGTATGAAATGCACAGAATCATAGGAGGGGTTCAAGCTTCAGATAGCCTGCAGTGGAGATCAGGGTTTTGGAGCTGTGAGACAGCTATTAGCTTCCTTTGACATTGTGTTGACTGTATTATCGCCAGATTTGCTTGTAACAGGAATGAGTTGTGAAAAGGACATGAGGATGTTTGGGCTAAGTGTGTGGCAAAAATCTGTCAAATGGCGTATAACATGGGTAAAATGAAACATTGCAACACATACAAAATGCTAGAGGAACTTAGCAGGCCAGACAGCATCTATGGGAAAAAAATACAGTCGACAGTGGTTAGATTTTGGTTTATTTTGTTCATGGAACCACTGCCTGCTAATCTTTTAAGGCATGGTGTAGACACTTGAGAAGTAAGAGGATGAAAAGTTACCACACGTTGACGAGGATGCACAGTTGAAATTGTAATCAGATTAGTTGGGATATTACTGATAGCAAATGGCTGACTCCTCATTCATATGTTTATATGAGTAACAGTATTGACTCAGCAAGTGTTCTGAAATTTCATCAAGATATCAAACTTATTGTCCCAGAGTAGTCTGCAATGTAATATCAACCATTGGTTACTTGTCTGATATACTGTGATGGTAACCTATGTTTTCAGCCTTTGAGCAGTTTATCAGACCAGTCAGTTTATTGGTGAAGAAAATGGAATGTGATGGCTACAGAATAATCGCTTCTAACTCACTTCCCCATGTTATTCATGTTGATTTCTATTTTTATCATGTGTTCCTGAATACTGAAAACATTTGTCACATTATCTGATTTAAGATGATGTTGGCTGTAATTTGAGTGAGAAGATTTCTGTTTGTTCCATTCATAGAGAGAGCAAAGGTGAAGATTACTTTTGAGGAGCCACTATCATAATTCCACTGTCTGATGTTTTCCTCATAAGATTGTAATTTTAAATGGACTTGCTAAATTTTCCCTCTTGAGACATAGTCATCAAATATTGCAACACTGATACAGGCCATTTGGCCCATCTTGCCCATGCCAAACCATTAATCTCCCTATTCCCATCAACGTGCACCCAGACGATAGCCCTCCATACCCCTCACATCCATGTACCTATCCAAATTTCTCTTAAATGTTGAAAATAAACCCCACATCCACTGCTTGCACTGGGAGCTCGTTCCACACACACTCACCACCCTCTATCGAATCACCCATCAATCTTCTACATTCTAGGGAATAAAGTCCTAACCTATTCAATGCTTCCTAATAATTAAGGTCCTCCTTGTAAATTTTCTCAGCATTCTTTCTCTTATCTATATCTCTTCTGTAGGTAGGTGACCATAACCAGACACAATGCTTCAAATTAGGCCTTACCACCAACTTGTACAACTTCAACATAACTTCCCAACTCCTGTACTTTAATATTGATTTATGAAGGTCAATGTGCCAAAAGCCCCAAGCTGCCATGTTGTCTCTTTCAAGGAACTAAGGACTGTATTCCCAGATCCCTCTGTCCTATCACACACCTCAGTGCCCAGCTGCTCACTGTGTGAGATCTAACCTGGTTGATCCTTCCAAAGTGCTTCCTCACACTTTTCTGCGTTAAATTCTTTTAAATTTATCACTAGATATTGCAGGCTTCAACAAATCTTAATATGGAAGATATCATCACTCGTTTTACTGGTGAAGTTTAGTGAATTTTCCAACCCTTTTAACCTAGTGCTCAGATAGATAGAAATTTTAGTGTACAGGTTTCCCCCGCCATCCGAAGGTAGAGTGTTCCTATGAAACGGTTTGTAAGCTGAAATGTCGTAAAGCGAAGAAGCAATTACCATTTATTTATATGGGAAAATTTTGTGAGTGTTCGCAGACCCAAAAATAACCTACCAAATCATGCCAAGTAGTACATAAAACGTAAAATAACAGTAACATATAGTGAAAACAGGAATAAATACACAGCCTTCATAAAGTAGAAATACTTTTCTACAACCATCACTGCACTGTTCTCTGTAGCGAAAATCTCACGCAAGCGCCGTCGGCAAAAAATTTCACGCAAGCGCTGTTGGCAAAAACAAGTGGTCTCCAGTAACCTTTAAGCTATGAAGCTGCCAAATCATACCAAATAACACGTAAAAATACGCAGCCGATATAAAGTAGAAATAATGTATGTACAGTGTAGTATCACTTACTGGAATTGGGACAGCGCCAAGGTGGTGTGTTAGGCTAAGTTGTCGGAGTTTGGCTGGTGCAGTGGCCCCCACCCTCCAGGCCGCCGAGCAATACATTGCCGCGAAGCATGCCGGGGTACAGCGGTAGCTGGGAGGCACACAGCACATCTTTAAGAAAAAAGCCGAAACAAACATGCTAATTAATTAGGTGACGCCGGACACGTAATTGTCGGCCCAGATCAGTGCCGATTTCCGATTGCGTCGTCTCTGATCTGGGCCAACAATTACGTGTCGGCGGCACCTAATTAATTAGCATGTTTATTTTGGCTTGTTTCTTAAAGATGTGCTGTGTGCCTCCCGGCTACCGTTGCATTCTCCGCGAATTGGTATCTATTCGTGGCCTGGGGGTTGGGGTGGTGGGACACTGGGGTGTCATCTCGTCGTCTGTTTCCATTAGAGCAGGCAGCTCATCTTCTCCTATGACTGCCTGCCTCGATGTTGAAGGTCGAGGTTCGTCGTCTGCTGTGGCTGATGTGGAAGGCTTGCTTGACTGCTGAGCCTCGTGCGTTTTTCAATCACACAGTTCTTTGTAAGGACTCAAACCATCCTGCAAATATCCCCTAAACCAACGTACCCTTTCAAAATTAAAGTCGTACTTTATCATTACTCATTCGGTTTTGACTGTTATCCTTTTTTCTTCCAATTGCATCAGCTCTTCATCTATCAGATCTTGGTCATGGGATGCCAAAACCTCTTCAACATCATGTTCATCAGCTTCCACAAGCCAAACTCACTTTGTCCTTACTGCATTCACCATGATTGAAACACTTAATTATGTCTAGTTTTACGCCAAGTGTAACACCCTTATGAGCTCTTTTAGGCTTTTCCGATACCATAGAACTCATCTTGCAAACGGCTGCTCACAGGCACATGTTAAAGCAATGCCGTTCTGAATCTGGGGGAGAGCGACTGCTTGGGGCACGCGCTGCTTTTTTTTTTGTAACAGTGAAAACACCGTCTGAAAGTGAAAACAGCGTACTAATGTAGGTCCTTCGTAACAGTGAGGTTTCGTAAAGCGAACGTTCGAAAAGCGGGGGACACCTGTATACTGTTGATTGTAATGGGTTCATTGTTGTTAGATATGTTAGCAAAATAGTTTAGTCAAATGTACTACTTTTTGTATATCTCCATTCAGTTTCTCCCAAATGCTGCAGTTTTCAGAGGTTCATATAAGACTTTGAAAGCTGATAGATTTGTGGCTGGTACAGTCCTAAAATAAATCATTCTAATAAGAACTAAGTATAGATTTGGAATTTAATGTATTGTTTCTAGTTAACACGTTGTAGAAATGATTGTTGGGCACTGGGCCAGAATTTCAAGTAGATATTGTGATTTCTCAGTATGGACTAATGAGTTGAAAATGTAGTTCTATACAATACTAGTATGTTCTGTGCCATGCGTTTGTGTTAGCCCTTTTGTGTTGCTTGTGGCCAGCTGGTACATGCAATGAAAGCTGCTGATGAGGAAGAGAGAACAGTGATGAAAGCTAACATGTTGCAACACAAATTATTAAATAAACGAGCTAAAGAGTAACCACAGTTCTAGTAAGAATAGTCTTTGTTTTTTATTACCTTATGTTCAGCATTTTATTTTGAATGCATAATTAAAAACAGTCTGGAATATCATGGCAAACATTTGTATGTAAAAACAAATTCAATGTTAAAGCGGCTTTTGCCAGAATGCTGGTTTGGAGTGAAACATTCACTAAGTGAAACCCCTTTTTACTGGACGTCACTAGAGACGTGACTCGTTAGCCCCTCTCTAACAGCCGCCAGACTCAGCAGTGAGAAAACCACCTTTCTCGGACTCGGTACATCTAGGGTCAATATGATTTGTGTCCCACCAAACCTGGGAAGCTGGGATGGCTCGCTCACCAGAACCCTGTGATCTGTGTGAATACTGTATAACTGCTGCCCCTATGCAATCACATGTTGGCAAGAAATAACAGACTGTACACTGCATACGATTATAAAGAAAGTAAACTTAACCAAACCGTTATTAAAGAAAAAAACCAAAAGGGCACATTGTAATTAAAACAGTCAATTGTGTTCAAGGTTGGATCTCAAATCTTCGTAAATCTGATGTGTACTCATGGCGCCAAGTCCTATTCACTGATCACTGGTAGGATTTTCCCTCTTGGACACCATTGAATCGTGCATTCCCGTCCGATCAAATCTTATGGCTAATCCTCTCGGGCTACTGCTCTGTCCATCTCCTACCGAAAAGACCTCGACCCACCCCAGTGTCCATCACAAGAACCTCTCTGCCCAGCATTCTCTAGAACCTTCTCCCAATTCCACCATCCAGATTGGATGACACCGTGTTCTTAAGCATGAACATCACTATCCTTTATCTTTCACGGTAACCCAAACACTACCAGCAGGACACACTGCTTCTATAGAAAACCATTAAATGAAATGTCCTACAACATTAGCAGTAAAATCTTAATCTGGGCATTACATAAGTAATTTATAAAGTGTGGACATAGAATGTTGAAAAGAATCTTTTCTAATCTACTTTTGTTGTTAGAAGTTGCTTCTGATTTACGTAAACAAAAATACCTGTTAGATATTGTAATAATCCCTAAAGCCACAGATAAGATTAGAATTAGGCTATTTGACCTATCTAACCTGCTCCATCATTCCACCATAGCTCATTTATTTTCCCTCACACACCCAATCTCCTACCTTCCCCATATCCTTTAACACCTCTTCGAATTAAGTACCTGTCAACCTCTGCTGTGGTAATGAATTCCACAGATTGGTTAAAGAAATTCCTTGTCAATTTCTCCTCATTTCTGTTTCAAAGATTTGTTCTTCTATTCTGAGACTGTGCCCTCTGGTGGTAGACTCCCACTATTGGAAACACCCGCTGCACATCCACTGTACCAAGGCCTTTTGATATTCCGTAAGTTTAGAGACATTGAACATCGAAAACCTACAGCATGATACAGACCCTTTGGCCCACAAATCTGTGCTGCACATGTACTTACTTTAGAAATTACTTGGGGTTACCCATAGCCCTCTATTTTTCTAAGCTCCATGTACCTATCCAAGAGTCACTTAAAAGACCCTATTGTATCCTCCTCCACCACTGTCGCCGGCAGCCCATTCCATGCACTCACCACCTCGCATTTAAAAAAAAAACTTGTCCCTGACATCTCCTCTGTACCTACTTTCAAGCACCTTAAAACTGTGCCCTCTCGTGTTAGCCATTTCAGCCCTGGGAAAAAGCCTCTGACTGTCCACACGATCAATGCCTCTCATTATCTTAAACACCTCTATCAGGTCACCTCTCATCCTCCACCGCTCCAAAGAGAAAGGCCGAGTTCACTCAAACTATTCTCATAAGGTATGCTCCCCAATCCAGGCGACATCCTTGGAAATCTACTCTACACCCTTGCTATAGTTTCCATATCCTTCCTGTAGTGAGGTGACCAGAACTGAGTGCAATACTCCAAGTGGGGTCTGACCAGGGTCCTATACAGCTGTAACATTACCTCTTGGCTCTGGAACTCAATCCCATGATTGAGGAAGGCCAATACACCGTATGCCTTCTTAACCACACAGTCAACCTGCGCAGCAGCTTTGAATGTCCTATGGACTTGGACCCTAAGATCCCTCTGATCCTCCACAGTGCCAAGAGTCTTACCATTAATGCTACATTCTGCCATCATATTTGACCTACCCAAATGAACCACCTCACACTTATCTGGGTTGAACTCCATCTGCCACATCTCAGCCCAGTTTTGCATCCTATTGATGTCTTGCTGTAACCTCTGACAGCCCTCCACACTATCCACAACACCCCAAACTTTTGTGTCATCAGCAAATTTACTAACCCATCCCTCCACTTCCTCATCCAGGTCATTTATAAAAATCACAAAGAGGAGGGATCCCAGAACAGATCCCTGAGGCATACCACCGGTCACCGACCTCCATGCAGAATATGACCCGTCTACAACCATTCTTTGCCTTCTGTGGGCAAGCCAATTCTGGATCCACAAAAGCAATGTCCCCTTGGATCCTATGCCTTCTTACTTTCTCAATAAGCATTGCATGGGGTACCTTATCAAATGCCTTGCTGAAATCCATATACACTACATCTACTGCTCTTCCCTCATCAATGTGTTTAGTCACATCCTCAAAAAATTCAATCAGGCTCGTAAGGCAGGACCTGCCCTTGACAAAGCCATGCTGACTATTCCTAATCATATTTACCTCTCCAAATGTTCATAAATCCTGCCTCTCAGGATCTTCTCCATCAACTTACCAACTACTGAAGTAGGACTCACTGCTCTATAATTTTCTGGGCTATCTCTACTTTTCAATGAGATTCCCCCCTCATTCTTTTGCTTCCCTTCCTTCTTAAAGAGTGGAGTGATGTTTGCAATTTTTCCAGTGCTCTGAAAATATTTCAGAGTCTAGTAACTCTTGAAAGATCACTAATAATGCCTCCACAATCGCTTCAGCTACCTCTTTCAGAACCCTGGGATGTAGTCCATCTGGTATAGGTGACTTATCTACCTTCATACCTTTAAGCTTCCCAAGCACCTTCTCCTTAGTAATAGCAATACACTCATTTCTGCCCTCTGACACACTTGAGTTTCTGGCATATTCCTGGTGCCTACAACAGTGAAGACTGTTGCAAAATACTTACTAAGTTTATCTTCTTTTATATTATTAGCTCACTTGCCTTCATGTTTCATCTTTTCTCTCCTTATTGCTTTTTTAGTGGCCTTCTGTTGGCTTTTAAAAGCTTCCCTAGTTTTTGCTACACTGTGTGCCCTCTCTTTTGCTTTTACAGTCTTTTTGACTTCATTTTCCTCATCTTCTCTTTACAATGCTGTTTCATTAGGATGAACCGATCCTGCCATTGCTGCTCTATCATCATCCCTGTTGTCCCCTTCTGGTCAACTTTGGCCAGATCCTCTCTCATGCCTCTGTAATTCCCTTTACTCCACAAAAGGGACTTTGACTAGAGCAGGGTTTCTCAACCAGGGAGAGGTTGCTAGGGGTTCAGCGAGACGTTGTGATTTTAAAAAATAATCATTGTTTTTTGAACTTTGCTCAACACATGATGCTAACCGCTCGCTTTGGTGGGCAGTGACTAAGCAGCACTGTTAGCAATATCATTAGAGGTCTTTCAGCCCAGTATGGCAGTGCGCAGTAGAACCGTGTTTATTTGGTTGAGTCCATTCTCAGTTTTAGATACGAGATAGGGGAAGCCGTTGATAATTGGTGAGTGCTGTACTGCACAGAGGGGAAGATGGTAGGCTGATAATTGGTGAGCACCGTATTGTACAAGGGGAGGATGGTAGGCGTGAAATACGTTTCCAAGCATTGACTGGACTCACCCAACTTTGGGTGTGACGTCAGCCTCTCCCTCCCGAATTACCTCCCCTAACTTCCCCTTACACACTGCTGACTGACTTCTGACTGGTGTAGTTAAAAAATTGGAAGGGAATTTTCATTCTAAAGGAGGAAATTTTATGTGCCGTGACTCAGCTGCTGGCCTGCTGCTTTGCTTTTGTTGTAAGCATTGCAGACAGTGGATTGTATAGAAGTGAATTATACTGTGAAGTTTTTGTATTTTTTGCAGTTTTCTCATTTAGTTGTATTATGCCATTCTTCTTATACAGTCTGTCTTTACAATGAAAGCGACTATCAATGGGTTTTATGTGGGTTGGTGATCCAAGTTGGGCCTAGTCTGTGGCAAATAACTTAAAGATGCAGCAATGGCTCCAGCAAAATTGATAAGACACTTAACTACAAATCACAGCCATATCACGTGTAAAAGTACTGATCATTCTAAATGGCTATTGGAATCTCAAAAGAAACAGAGTAAAGCTTTTGTTAATAAAGTCACAGTCAGTAAGAAAATAAGTAAAAATGAGCAGGAAGCAAGTTATTTTGTAGCAGAACTTATTGCCCAGAAACGGAAAAGTCATTCAGTTGTTTTGAACCTAATAAATGTAATGATGTAGCATTTGTAAGATTTGTAAATGATGGTGAATTTCAAGAAGACTTTTTCTGTTGCAAAGAGCTGCCCGAAACAAGCAGAGGCCAAGATGTATTAAAAGTTTTGGTCTTCATATCGGGAAATGAAAGGTCTGTCTTGGAGGAACTGTGTTGTCATCTGTACGATGGTGCTCCATCAATAGTTAGTTCCATGAGAGGTTTTGTTTCTCTTGTTTTTTTAAAAAAAAAATCCTGATGTTGTCATAACACACTGCTTCAACATTTCCAATAAATTTTCATGTTGTAAATAGTATTAATTAATATCAATTTACAACTTTTATTTAAATTAAATCTACCAAGCCTACCTTTGGAAAAATTAAATCCCATTTTGGCTTAAGCCAGGGCTTTAACAGAAGTTTATTATGTTTGCTTTATGAGTTTTTAAAATTTATGAAAGGGAAAGAATTTCAAGAAAGGTAAGCTAAGCTTAACTACCTGTTTTTTTCCCAGAAAGGTTGGCTAAAAATTCATTCTGTACTCAAAAGAGCATTGACAATTACTTTTGGATTTTTATATCTACAACTTGCTGATCATGCCAACAGACCATGAGCTGTAGATATAACAATTTTTACGCAGGGGTTCCCTGAGACCTGAAAATTATTTCAAGAGTTCTTCCAAGGCAAAAAGTTTGAGAAAGGCTGGATTAGAGAGTTAGGAGAACAAGAAACCATTTTAAATTTTAGTTCAAGCCTCAAAGGCTAATAATAGGACTCGTAGTTGGCCTAGCGACAAAGATTGGTGCAACTCGAGATTTGTATTTGGGGCAAAACTGGTAAGGAAAACAGATAAGCCTCCCTAAGTGACAGGAGAGATCCACCTACAATTGCAAGAAAATGTTTGTGAACCCTTTGCGATTACCTGGTTTTCTGCATTAATTACTCATAAATGTGGTCTTCATCTAAGTCACAATAATAGACAAACACAATTTGCCTAAACTAATTACACATAAAAAATTGTACTTTACATATCAACAGGAATTCTGCAGATGCTGGAAATTCAAGCAATATACATCAAAGTTGCTGGTGAACGACTGCACCTCTTCCTATAGATGCTGCTTGACCTGCTGCGTTCACCAGCAACTTTGATGTATGTTACTTTACATATCAGTTCAGGCTGGAAAAAGTATGTGAAACCTTGTATTTAATAACTGGTAGAACCTCCTTTAGCAACAATAACCTCCACCAAACATTTTCTGTAGCTACTGATCAGACTTGCATAATGTCCATTCCTCCATACAAAACTGCTTCAGTTCAATAATTCTGGGATACCTTGCATGAAAGCCTTTTTCAGGTTATGCCATAACATCTCGATTGGGTTAAAGTCTGGACTCTGACTTGCCCATTCCAAAACACAAATTTTCTTCTTTTTCTCTTTCAATATTTTTATTAAACAATCCTGTCGTTTTGTGTCTTGGTTCATTGTCTTGTTGCATCATCCAACTTCGACTAAGTTGCAGGTGATGGGCTGCTACTCTGACATTCTCCTGTAAAGTGTCTTGTTACAATTTTGAATTCATTGTTCCCTCAGTGATTGCAAGCTGTCCAGGCCCTGAGGTAGCAAAGCAGCCTCAAACCATGATGCTTCTTCCACCATGCATCACAGTTGGGATGAGGTCTTGGTGTTGGTGTGCAGTGCTCTTCTTCCTCCAAACAGCAATGTACATTTCTGCCAAGCTGTTCAACTTTGTCTCATGTGTCACAGAACATTGTCCCAGAAGCGTTGTGGAACATACAGGTGGTCTTTTGCAAACTTGAGACGTGTGGCAATGGTTTTTTTTTGGACAGCAGTGGTTTCCTCTGTGATGTCTTTCCATGAGCACCCCATTCATGTTCAGTGTTTTTCTTATAGTAGACACATGAAGAGATTTTAGCATGTTCTAGAGATTTCTGCAGTTCTTTTGCTATTCCTCTTGGGTTCTTTTTCATCTGCTTGTGCTCTTGGTATGATCTTTACAGGACACCTATTCCTAGGAAAAGTTGCAGTACTAAATTTCCTCCATTAGGAGATAATTTTTCTTACTGTGGACTTATGAACTGTCAAGTCTTTAGAAATGCTTTTGTAGCCTCTTCCGGCTTCATGCACCTCCACAATTCCTTTTCTAAGGTCCTCAGTTATTTTGATTGAGCCATAAATAGATCTTTCTTGAGAAGAGTAGGCTCTTTTTTCCAATCTCATCTCAGTGATTGGAACACCTGATTCCAAATGGCTTTTGTTGAACACATTACCCCAGAGGTTCACATACTTTTTGAACCTGGACTGTAATATTTAAACGGTGTACTCAGTATTGATGAGAAGTACAATTGTTTGTGTGGCAAAAGTACAAAAGTTTAGGTAGATTGTGTTTGTTATTGTGACTTAGATGAAGATCAGACCACATTTTATGAGTAATTAATGCAGAAAACCAAGTAATTTCAAAGGGTTCACAAACTTTTTTTGCAACTGTATATCTTTATGATAGTCTGAGACTTTCTGAAAGGAGGTTCCTTATTTCCAAATTTAATTATCAGTTAGATAGGCAGAGTATTTGATTAGTTTAATTTGGAGTAATGGAAAGAATTAACTGATTATTGATGTTTCATTATGTTTGTAGAACTTTCAGAACATGTGAATGGTGGCAAGATTAACATGAAGTCAAAAGTGCAGTGTGAATAGAGCCTCAAGTGAAATTAACATTGAACATGGAGAGAGTGTAAATGGAGTGTAAATGTAGGGAGTCTAATGGCAAAAGGCATTTAATGCAGTGGAATCATTCTGCATGGCAGGAAGGACAAGGCGAGGGAGTGTAAAATAAAAAGAAATTTAAATTTTAGTGTATACTCGAAGAGATGTGAGTTTTATGTAATAAAACTCATTAAATGCACTTGCTATTAGTTACAGAGGAAAAAAGATGGTCATGCAAAACCTTACATAAGTTGCTATTAAGCAGTGCAGTTGCTACTATGTGATATGATGCAGTAGCATACTTGGGGTGTATGCTTTCTGTTGAATGCAGGAACAGAAAAAAAACTGGGTTTGTTTTCCTTGAAACAAAAAAATTTGAAAGAAAAGATCAGCATGGTTTTGATCAATTCAATAAAATTTTCCATTGTGAGGAAAGTGTAATGACATTGATTTAATGATGATTTTTTTACACAGTTGGAATGCCTGGTTATGGTTCCTCAAAGCAAATGGAGTCAGAGTAAAATGGTACAGAAATGAGCTCTTCAGCCTACCATGTCCATGATGGTCTTTATTGTCCACTTGCACTAATCCCTTTTGCCACATTTAGACAATACCCTTTTGTGCCTTGCTTATCTAAATGTATTTCTATCCCATTAACTGAGTAATGGTATCTGATTCCACCATCATCTCTGGTAGTAAGTTCCAGAAACTTGCCCCACTTTTTAAACCTTTTTTTTTGTACATACTTCTGTGATTTGCTGGCATAGCTGTTCCTTTTAATTTCCACTGCCTATTGGGAGACCTATAATATAACCCCCTGCAAAGTAATCATCCTTCTCTTATTTCCAGGTTATACCCATGTGGCCGTGTGGGATGATCCTTCCAGATATCTCCCTGTGTAATTGAGTGATGCTCACACTAGTCAGTGATGGAATTCTGTCATTCTGCATCTCCCTCTGTCATGCATGAAACTTGTATATCCCGATCATCAAAGTTGCCATCCCTGCCTTTTATTTAACAGTGTTACCATGATTGCAATAATATCGCAATTCCATGTGCTGATTCACACTCTGAAGTCATCTAACTTGTCTTTGAGGCTCTTTTTAAAATAAATGCCGTTGGGCCTACTAGCTACCTCCTGCTCCCTGACCTGTTTCTCTACTCGCCCAGTAGACTTCCTCGATTTCAACTTTCCAAAGAACTGAATTAATACTTGGTACAGATGGAGATATAGGTCAATAGAGACAGATTATATCTAGCCCTGCCAAAGACATAATAAAAACATGATCGATATGGTAATTGTCATTCGGATATAATTTGCTTGGTTCATTGGATCTATTCCAGTTTTAAAAGGGTTTGCTGTGTTAGGCCTGTAATGTAGCTGCTATGCTCCAAATTGTCTTTGCTTGTCTTGGAACAATAAATTGAAGTTTTGATCATTTAAAACATTAAGTATAGTCCTGAATTGTTGCATAAAATGAAAATGAAGGAATTTCTTTTGTATTTGAATCTTTTTCTTTAAACTCTCAACAGTTTTTGCGGACGTGTGCTGACCTCTTTCGACTGGTGCCCTTCTTGGTTTTCTTAATTGTTCCATTCATGGAGTTTCTTCTTCCAGTTGTTCTTAAACTTTTTCCTAACATGCTTCCTTCAACCTTTGAGACAAAATCTAAGAAGGTGAGTATGTACTTGCATTGTGTTGTAAAACTTTTGTGGGTTCAAATGTTGAAGTCCTAGTTTTGTGTAATATTTCAACCTGTTCAAGTAGGACTATTTTAAGTGCAGAATTATTAAGAAAATCCAAGTGTACTGTTTAGATGTTCAATGGCTATTGTTGTAATTTTATAAATTAAATTAAATATAATTATACAATTATAAATTGTAATTATGGAATTTTTTGAACGTGTTCTGTACTGTATGTTCAAAAATTTCACCCAAAGTATTAAAAACGTTTTTAAAAATGTTGCCCTTGTCCCTATTGCAAGCTGTAATTCTCAGCTATTAACTGTCCCAAATTAGACTTTTTCAGACCTGGTGTTAGATTTGGTATTTTATTGTGATTGAGATAATATTTCCATCTCAATCCTAAATATTTCTTCTCTTTCACAGACTAGATGTTGCAGCACTATATGACGCTTAAATGTAACTGAATCAACCTATCTAATTGAAAAGTTATGGTGAGCAACAGCAAGAAGTTGCTCAAGGTTTCAAGCATATGCTGAATCTATTGACTTCATGAAGTTATCTTTTCTCAATTATTTCAATATTCAGAATAAATTCCTAGATAATTTATATGAATTAGTTTAACCATGGAAGATAGCCATTATATTTGTATTGGCCACCTTTTAAAGATAGCAAAAGCATTTTCTTGTTGAAACTTCTAAATGTGTTTAAAAGTTATAACTTTCCTTTTGTACAGGAAGATAGGTTGAAAAAAGAACTGAGAGTTAAACTTGAGATGGCAAAATTTCTTCAGGATACAATTGAAGAGATTGCCCTGAGAAATAAAGCAGCTAAAGGAGATGTCACAAAGGACTTTTCTACATTCTTTCAGAAGGTAACTTTTACATTTTAGTAATTGAACTTAATGGTTGTCATAGCCTATTTACAAAAGAATGTGCTATTCATTTTCAAAATCAAATTGATTAGTTCTGAGACAGTGGAACTGGAACTGGCCTCAATCCCTGAAGCAATTTGCCTCCTTTTGATTGGTTACCTATAAATACACATTTGCACACTTCAATAGAATCTAGCTTAGTTGTGGTGCTACCTTGTATTTTGTCAATAGTTGCTGCTTGAAGAGTGTCAGTTGAGATTTTTATTTTTTGATGTCTATGGAGTTTGCTATATTCCAGCCTTAATCGCTGTCCCTGAGAGAAGGGCTGTAAGAAGGAAGTGTTGTGGTTGTATTATTTCTATCCTGTTGGATTCTTGTTTAATTGCTTTACTGTGCACTTAGTAACTGCCCATTACGCCACTGACATTTAGGGCAACAATGTAGATCCTTCATCTCTGGTGGTGGTCAGGGCTTTCTTCATCGTGCCGGTAGCTTCCACTTGGTTTTCACTACTGTCAGTCATACAAATCTCAGGGGTACCGTCGCACACAGGTGTAGAAGGATTCTTCTTTGCTGTATCTGTAACAGTTTTGTTTGACCAGTCAGGGTTGTTTGCCCTTAGCTGAAACCCCGAACCTGGAGGACTGGTGGACCACTGTTCGTCTGGCCTTTACCCTTTGTCCTGTTTGGCATAGGTGACCCTACTAAGAGCCACAGCATAGCTTTCTGGGTCATTGAGGCATGCAAGCCTCCAAACCAAAGAGGTTGGGAGTACTCTTGGAAGTTTTACTCTGTTGCTATGGATAAATTAAGTTATGGATAAATTATTCCATGGCTTGCTTTATGTGTGACAGTTCCTTTTAAAGATTTTGTTTTAAGCCGTGAAATTTTTTCAGATTCATAAAGTCATGATAGGAAATAAGTGGGGAGGGTGGGTGTTTTTATCCTTGCTGGGTCTCTATAGAGCAAATAATATCCCTAATCTACCGTGATGAGAGTAATTTGTAGATCACTGGAATTGGTTTATTATTGTCATTTGTATCCAAATACAGTGAAAAGCTTGTCTTGCGTACCTTTCATACAGATCAAATCATTACACAATGTATTGGGATAGTACAAGGTAAAACAAGAACCGAATGCAGGAAAAGGTACAACATCTAAGAGAGAGTGCAATGCACAATAGGGTGTACAAACATAATGAGGTAGATTGTAAGGTTAAGCGTTCATCTTATCATGCTCGAGAGCCATTCAATAATCTTATAGTGGGATAGAAACTGTCCTTGAGAGTGATAGTATGTGCTTTCAGGCTTTTATAATCAACTTTGGCCAGCTCTTCTCTCATGCCACTATTGATCCCTTTATTCCACTCTAATAATGCATCTGATTTTAGCATCTCCCTTTCAAGCAGCATGGTGAATCACTGTTTCCTAACAGTTTTTTTAACTTTAAGCTTTGAGTTAAGGTAACCGGGTCCAGAAGTTTGATCTTAATTGGTTGCAAGAATACTCATTTTGATCAATTTTATTATGGTCTTTGCTACTTTGAGTGCACGTACAAGCAGTTGCATTCTGAGAAAACCATATTATAATTCCCCATAAGGTGAACCCCTTGACAAAATCAAAATGTATATTTCTTTCACGTTTTGTGGTCAATTTATTTTTTATTCACATAAATTCTGTAAGAGTGAACTTTCATTCTGTATCTCAATATTTTGGTAGAGATTGAACTGCATGAATGCAAATTTCCATTATCTGAAATGCCATAACGTGGGGGTACATTGTATTGTGTTGCAGCTTTAAAAAGTTTGAAGTTCAAAGTAAATTTATTATCAAAGCACATTTATGTCACCGTATGCCACCCTGAAATTTGTTTTTCTTGTGAGCGTACTTAGTCCAAGAACATAATAAAATCAATGAAAGACTGCACCCATCATGATGGACAACAACCACTGTGCAAAAAAAACAAGCTGTACAAACGCAAAAATAATAATATTAATAATAGTTCTGAATAAATAAGCAATAAATATCGAGAACATGAGATGAAGAGTTCTTAAAAGTGAGTCCATAGGCTGTGGAAACAATTCCGTGATGTGGCGAGTGAAGTCATCCCCTCTGGTTCAAGTGCCTGATGGTTCACGGGTATTAACTGTTCCTGAACCTGGTGATGTGGGTCCTGAAGCTCCTGTACCACTTTCCTGACGGTAGCAGCAAGAAGAGAGCAAGGCCTGGGTGGTGGGGTCCTTGATGATGGATGCTGCTTTCCTGGGATAGGGCTCTGTGTAGGTGTGCAGATTTGTGTCCAGTTTTTAGATATGCTGCTGCTCTGAATGTCCATTTCTGCACTTGTCATTGAATAAGATTTTGCCCTTGTGGCTTGATAGCAATGTAAAGATTTGCCGGGCCATAAGGTTACAGATTGTGTTCGTGTACTTTGCTGGTGCTTTGTACGTGAGTAGAGTACCTCGCAGATGGCCAAGTCGATTCTGAATGAACATGATGCCACAAAACCTAATGGAGCCTGTCCTTGCTGTGAAGCTGTGACTGCCTAATGTTTAGCATACTTCTGATAAAAGGTTTTGGACCTGGAGCATACACAGATATTGCCTGAGCAGCTGAGTTTTTTTTGCAGCATTTTGTTTCAGCCATACTTTTTTTACTGTACAAAGCTGAACATCACATGTATTTTGTCAGTGTTCTAACATCTGCAAATATTTATGCTGAAGGATCCCAGGTTCTCAAGTCGTAAATAGCAGGCAAATTTACTTTGAACTTTGAAGTTCCCTCATTCTCACTCATACTCTACAACTATGCATGTAAAGCTGCATTGCTTCTCCCCTTCTGCCAAAGGCATCAGATTGCACTTCTGCACTAAGTTCTGTCTGCCTATTCTTGCATTTTGTTATCCTTTGATAATCAATTGGTATTTGCCTCACTTTATCACAACTAAGTTTGGTGGTGCTAGCAAATTTTGAAATATTATTTTGTTTCTCAGTATCCAAGTTATTTTGTGTATATGCGAGACATTTTAGCATTTATCCTTAGTGAATATCATTGTCTATAATATGCTCCTGCATATTTTTGTATTTTACATTTGTAGAAAATATGGATGCTGATATAGCAAAATACTGGAATTCACATTGTATTGGGAAAATAAATGATGAAAGTTATGAGGAATTCTTTCAATCCTTTTATGAATAGTAACAATTTACTATTTCTTATGTTCTGTATTGTTTCCTTTTTAGATTCGAGATTCTGGGGAAAGGCCCAGTAATGAGGAGATCATGCGTTTTTCTAAGCTATTTGAGGACGAGCTTACACTTGACAACTTAACACGACCTCAGCTGGTTGCACTTTGTAAATTGTTAGAGTTGCAGTCAATGGGAACTAATAACTTCTTACGATTTCAACTTATTATGAAATTGCGTGCCATTCGTGCAGATGACCAGGTAATTTATTTATGGAATGAACTTGAAAAAGCCATTTGGAAAAGAGTAGAATTTTAACAATGGTGGTCCATTATGGTTGGAAAGAGTGTACACTCTTCAGCTTGATGTCTGTGTCAGCTACGATGCCTAATTAATGTAATCTCATCTGCTTATATCTCTCTATTCCCTGTTTGTCCAAATGCTATTGCTTCTGCTTTTATCTCCTCTCCTGGCAGCATTTTCTAAGCACTGCCACTGAGCAAAAACAAACAAAAACTTTGTAAATCTCCTTTAAATTTTGCCCCTTTCACCTTAAAGTTTGACATTTCCATCCTGGAGACTCTTAACAGTCTACCTGTCTATGCCTTTTATATATTATCAGATTGCCTTTCAGACAGGAAAAACAATCCAAGTTTGTCCAACCTTTTCTTTAAAACTAATAACCTTTAATCCAAGGCACATCCTGGTGCACCTCTTCTGCACTGAAAAAAGACCTAGTGCTTTCCTGGTGTATATGATGAATAAACTCTCCTTGGGCTTCCAGCCGGATACAATTATCAATTTTAACCGATATTTTGATGACAAATTCTGCCGTCTTCTTCGGGGATGATGGCTGGGCGTGTTTGGTTTGGTGGCATTTACACCCTTGCCGTCCATCCGTCCTGATTTGTTAGTCCTCGTCCAATCAGGTTTCTGCTGTTGCACCTTTATCATCCCTGATGAGGAGAACAGAATTTGTTATTGAAACATCAGTTAAAATTGATAGTTATACCTGCTTGGAATCCTGAGAAAAGTTTATTCCTCTTCTGCGCTCACTCAAACCTCTACATTTTTCCTGTAATGCAGTGGCCAGAACTACACATGATAATCCAAATGTGGCTTAGCCATGGTATACAGCTGCAATGTGACTTGCCAACTTTTATATTGAGCGCCCAACCAATGAAGCAAGCATACTTTACAGTTTTTTAACCATCCTATCTACTTTAGTTGCCGCTTTTCAGGGAGTATGGATTTGTACCTGAAGAACTCTGCCATTTTCTCTGTATTTTCTTCTTACATTTGACCTCCCAAAGTGCAACGCTTTTCGGTTGCCTGGATTAAATTCCATCTGCCATTTCTTCATACATATTTCCAGTTGATCCATATCTTTGACAACCTTCATCATTCTCCACATCTCTGCCAATTTTTATGACACCTATGAACTTGCTAGTCCGCCAATTTAAATCTTGTCCAAATCAATAGTGGCCCAAGCACTGATCCCTATCAAACAGCACAGGTTATAGATCAGCAGATAGAGAAACAATTCCCCCGACCACTGTTCTCTGTTGTTTCTGACCAAACTAATTTTCAGTCCGGTTGACCAATTGTGGATCCGATGTGCTTTACTCTTCTGGATCAGCCTACCACGAGGGATATTGTCAAATGCTTAATGAAGTATATGTAGGTAGCATCCACTGCTCTACCCTCATCAATCATCTTTACCAGCTCTTCAAAAAAAAAGGTAATCAAGTTCATAAGATATGATCTCCCTGCACAGTCATGCTGACTAACTCCAGTAAGCCTCTGCTTTTTCAAATGTGAGTAAATCTTATCTTCAGTCAATTCCTCTCTTAGCTATTAGAGCCAGTAGTCTTTTTGGATTGGTCTATTAGCTTTCAATAATTTACTGGTCTATAATTTGCTGGATTTCCCTCTCAAATAAAGGAAGAACATTGGGCTATTTTCCATTCATCTCAGCCTTTTACTGTGGTTAATGAGGATACAAAGATTTTCTGAGAAGGCCCCAGCAATCTCCTTCCTTGCTCCCCTCAGTATCAAAACAATAGATCCCATCAGGCCCTGAGAACTTATACACTTTTATGTTATTCAAGAGACCCAACACGACCACCACCACCTTTATAACAACCCTTAAATATTATCATACTCCTCTCTGGTAGCCCTACACGTTCTTTAGCAACACTCTTGTTTTTAATGTATGTATAAAATGGCTTGGTGTTTTCCTTAATTCTACTCACCAAGGACATTTGATAAACATTTTGATGACCTGCTTATTTCTTTCTGTTTATTCAAGAGTCCAACCAAAATTTAGCTTCCTAAGCATTCCGTATGCTTTTTTTTGCCATAATTTATACCTTCTCGCAGGATCCAAGGTTCTGCTAATTGTTCTTGGTAAAGCTTTTGGATAATTACAGACTGAGCAATGTTATAGTTCAAAGTGGTGGTGTGAGTGATTATGAAGATTTCAACTTTGAAGAAAAAAGACTATCTAATGAATCGACTGAGAACTTAGTACTTCAATTTGTATTGTTTGTGAGAACTAGCAGACTAAGTTTTGCATCTAGCAAATCGTCCTACAATGTACAATTTAATGTAAGATGTTACAATTTAATTGATGTGCTTTTTGGATCCAGTGATTTGATGTCTGTACAGTGTGTTGTAAAAGTATTCAGCATCCAACCGTTTGTTCACATGAATGAGTATTACAACCAGGGATGTGATCAATTTAACTGAGAAATTTTATTTATGAATCATGGAAAAACCCCACAGTGGAGCCCAAAAAACGGAAAATAGTAAAACGTGAAAAATTAAAAAATCAGAAGCTGAAGTGTCAGCCGTTCAAAAGTATTCATCCACTTTACACAGTACATAGTTGAACCATCTCTCACAGCTATTACAGCCAGTAGCTCTTTTGGATAAATCTTTATTAGCTTTTCAGTGTGATGAAGCAACATTTGCCCATTCTTCCTTACAAAATTGCTCAGGGTGTGCCAGGTTAGCTGGGGAGCAGCAATAGACAAGCAATCTTGAGGTCTTGTCAGAGATGTTTAATCGGGATATGCTCAGGATTCTGACTGGACCACTCAAGTACGTCAATTTTCTTCATTTGAAACCACTCCATGGTTGCTCTGGCAGTGTACTTTGGGTTGTTGTCCAACTGAAAGACAATTTTCCTCCCCAGTTTAAGCTTTCTGGCAGAAGCTAGCAGGTTTTTATCCAGGATCTCTTTGTATTTAGCAGCATTCACCTTCCCATCAATTCTGACAAGATTTCCTCCCTGCTGCTGAAAAGCATCCCCATAGCATAATGCTAGCTCCACCATACGTTACAATAGGGATGGTGTTACCTGGTTGGTGCTCAGTATTAGATTTCCACCTCACGTACCACTTAGTGCTGAGGCCAAAACGTTCCACTTTTGTCTCATCCGACTACAAGACCTTCTTCTACATTCCTAGTGGGGTGGCGGGAGGATGGAGTGAGAGCAGATGTGGGGGATAGGGTTCCCCTGGTCTTCACCTACCACCCCACCAGCCTCCGGGTCCAACATATTATTCTCCGTACATCTGCTCTCACTCCATCCTCCCGCCAGCACACTAGGAATAGGGTTCCCCTGGTCCTCACCTACCACCCCACCAGCCTCCGGGTCCAACATATTATTCTCTGTAACTTCCGCCACCTCCAACGGGATCCCACCACTAAGCACATCTTTCCCTCCCCCCCCCCCCGCATTCCGCAGGGATCGCTCCCTACGCAACTCCCTTGTCCATTCGTCCCCCCCATCCCTCCCCACTGATCTCCCTCCTGGCACTTATCCGTGTAAGCGGAACAAGTGCTACACATGCCCTTACACTTCCTTCCTTACCACCATTCAGGGCCCCAAACAGTCCTTCCAGGTGAGGCAACACTTCACCTGTGAGTCGACTGGGGTGATATACTGTGTCAGGTGCTCCCGATGTGGCCTTTTATATATTGGCGAGACCCGACACAGACTGGGAGACCGCTTTGCTGAACATCTACACTCTGTCCGCCAGAGAAAGCAGGATCTCCCAGTGGCCACACATTTTAATTCCACATCCCATTCCCATTCTGACATGTCTATCCACGGCCTCCTCTACTGTAAAGATGAAGCCACACTCAGGTTGGAGGAACAACACCTTATATTCCGTCTGGGTAGCCTCCAACCTGATGGCATGAACATCGACTTCTCTAACTTCCGCTAAGGCCCCACCTCCCCCTCGTACCCCATGTTACTTATTTTTATGCACACATTCTTTCTCTCACTCTCCTTTTTCTCCCTCTGTCCCTCTGAATATACCTCTTGCCCATCCTCTGGGTCCCCCCCCCCTTGTCTTTCTTCCCGGACCTCCTGTCCCATGATCCTCTCGTATCCCCTTTTGCCTATCACCTGTCCAGCTCTTGGCTCCAACCCTCCCCCTCCTGTCTTCTCCTATCATTTTGCATCTCCCCCTCCCCCTCCAACTTTCAAATCCCTTACTCACTCTTCCTTCAGTTAGTCCTGACGAAGGGTCTCGGCCTGAAACGTCGACTGTACCTCTTCCTACAGATGCTGCCTGGCCTGCTGCGTTCACCAGCAACTTTGATGTGTGTTGCTTGAATTTCCAGCATCTACAGAATTCCTGTTGTTTACACAAGAAAATGAATGTTTTGTCTATTGTTGGTTGTCCAAATGAAAGGAAGGGTGTGTTCTGAATTTTAAGTGATACACACATTAAATCTGATCCCATTGGTATCTCAGTCCATTCTGTCCCTGCATGGATTAATGCAGATCAGTTGGACTTGCATTGATTGTTTCTGGGTTTGTTATAATGGTGTGCTCTTTTTTTTCCTCTGGCAGTTGATTGCAGAAGAAGGCGTAAATACACTGAATGTAAATGAACTGCAGGCAGCTTGTAGGACTCGGGGAATGAGGGCACTTGGAGTAACTGAAGAAAGATTACGAAACCAACTCAAACAAGTGAGTGAGCAAATGAAAATTAAAGCTGTTTTTAAAGAAAGTTTCAGTAATTATGATTTAGGACTCATGAGGATATAGAAAACTAAATGTGAAATGTATCTGATTCACGACCTTATTCCATTCTTTAGTCCACAAAGTTAAAGTTTTGTATTTTGTGTTTGTGTGTAGCTCAGAATTACTTCCAGAATGTTATTCATTGATACAGATGTTATTCAAGCTGTGGCCTTCAGCATCCATGGCCTAGTTTTGCTTTTTACATTAATTCATTTGCAATCACCTTTTCTATATTTATATTGGCATATCTTCCTATAGCAAATGATTATCTACAAACTACTGATTACTGAAATCTGAAATAAAAATGGAAAATGCTAGAAATACGCAACAGTTCAGTTGAAGTGTCCCAGACCTGAGATGTTAAGTTTCCCATTACACAGATGTTGTTTCTTTATTTATTTCTCTGCCTCTATAGAAGATCCCAATTAAAATTTGTTTAGTACTCGTAACCCAAGCTCCTTAAATTTTCTTAGTTTAAGTATCACATTGAAAGGTCTTCCAAAAGTCACAGCAAGGTGGAATTCCAGAGTGTTTCCTATTCAGCAGTAAAGTAATCTCTGTCTAAACCACAATAAGATTGATGGTAATTTTCTAAATGACTAGTAGATCAGAAGTAACTTTAAAGCATGCAAAGTAAATTTATGAAAGGAATCCCTTTGGTTTACCAGTTACATATGTGTTGTTATTATTAACTTTATAAAATGCTATCCTGCCTTTAAATACGGAATAATTTTGAGCGTACACAAGTATGCCAAACAAAATTGTTTATAATGTGCTAATTCTTCTGGATTCAGTGTTGCAGTTGGGGAACTAATAAATCCTACAGTTTGCTGATTTTAATTACCATCAACATATCCAAAGACCAGTTGAGATGTAGACCAAATTACACAAGTACCAAATAAGTTTCGTGTTCATCATTAATTTTGTTTTCTTCTTAATAGTGGTTGGATCTTCACTTAAACCAGCAAATTCCAACTTCACTGTTACTCTTGTCTAGAGCCATGTTTCTTCCAGATACCCTTTCACCAGCTGACCAGCTTACAACAACTTTACAAACATTGCCAGACAGTGTGGTAAGTAATTTGCTAAATATACAACATGTTGGGATGTGTTTAAAGTTGCAGTTCAAATATTCTTTGGTCTTTTGATTACTGCTGATTTTACTGCTAAAATAAATAACATGATGAATATCATATTCTCTGTATCTGCCCATTTCACCAGTAGCCTCGAGAATGTTACAGTCCTCTCTATTTAGCAAATTCATGTTTAATGTTATTAACTTATTTTAAAACTTTGTCCAGCTCCAGGTTGTTATAACGAATTAAAATATGTTGTGGTCTGTAAAACAACCCCTGTAAACATGACGTCCTTTCTATCTGGAAAACATCCACTCGCAACCACATTATCTCTCTGTCCCTCTATGAATTTATTATGTACTTCAAAGTCAGTACACACAATGTGTTCTCTATGTGACATTAAAATGTTATAACTTGGTGAATGTTATAAATCGACTGTTGATACACACAAAAATAAACTAGTTTGTAATTAGTTAGAACTAGTTTGGTTGCATTTTAGCTTGTAATCATGCAATGGGTATACCAGGAACTAAAATGTTGGTGGAATCTACCAAAAATCTAGACTGTTAACACTTCAGGATTAGATGTGTTATCACTGACATAGAATGGGAAATTTGATGTTTACAGCAGCAATACAGTTCCAAGAGAATAATAAATAGTGAAAAGAAAAGAATAAGGTCGTGTTCATGACTTGATAGATTATTTGGAAATCGGATGACTGAGGGGAAGAAGCTGTTTCTGAATCATTGAGTGTGGGTCATCAAGCTCATCTAACTATCATTGATGGTAGAAATGAGAAAAGGGCATGTCCTTAAATGATGGGTGGCACTTTCTTGAAGCACTGCCCCTTGAAGATAGCCTTGATGGTGTAGAAGGTTCTGCCCATGATGGAGCTGGCTATGTCTATGACTGTCTGCACTCTCTTGTGAGCCTGTGGATTGGAGAAAGTAAGATACAAGAGGTCCAAGTATGATATCCGGATAGCCATTTCACATACAAAATCAAATTCTGGACCAAACTTTAATCACTGAAGGATGACATAGAACATAGAACAGCACAGCACAGTACAGGCCCTTTGGCCCACAATGTTGTGCCAACCCTTAAGCCCTGCTTTCCATATAAGCCCCCACCTTAAATTCCTCCATATACCTGTCTAGTAGTCTCTTAAATTTCACTAGTGTATCTGCCTCCACCACTGACTCAGGCAGTGCATTCCACGCACCAACCACTCTCTGAGTAAAAAACCTTCCTCTAATATCCCCTTGAACTTCCCACCCCTTACCTTAAAGCCATGTCCTCTTGTATTGAGCAGTGGTGCCCTGGGAAAGAGGCACTGGCTGTCCACTCTATCTATTCCTCTTATTATCTTGTATACCTCTATCATGTCTCCTCTCATCCTCCTCCTCTCCAAAGAGTAAAGCCCTAGCTCCCTTAATCTCTGATCATAATCCATACTCTCTAAACCAGGCAGCATCCTGGTAAATCTCCTCTGTACCCTTTCCAATGCTTCCACATCCTTCCTGTAGTGAGGCTACCAGACTGGACACAGTACTCCAGGTGTGGCCTAACTAGAGTTTTATAGAGCTGCATCATTACATCGCAACTCTTAAACTCTATCCCTCGACTTATGAAAGCTAACGCCCCATAAGCTTTCTTAACTACCCTATCTACCTGTGAGGCAACTTTCAGGGACCTGTGGACATGTACCCCCGGATCCATCTGCTCCTCCACACTACCAAGTATCCTGCCATTTACTTTGTACTCTGCCTTGGAGTTTGTCCTTCCAAAGTGTACCACCTCACACTTCTCCGGGTTGAACTCCATCTGCCACTTCTCAGCCCACTTCTGCATCCTATCAATGTCTCTCTGCAATCTTCGACAATCCTCTACACTATCTACAACACCACCAACCTTTGTGTTGTCTGCAAACTTGTCAACCCACCCTTCTAACCCCACATCCAGGTCGTTAATAAAAATCACGAAAAGTAGAGGTCCTGGAACAGATCCTTGTGGGACACCACCAGTCACAACCCTCCAATCTGAATGTACTCCCTCCACCACGAACCTCTGCTTTCTGCAGGCAAGCCAATTCTGAATCCACCTGGCCAAACTTCCCTGGATCCTATGCCTTCTGACTTTCTGAACAAGCCCACCCTGTGGAACCTCGTCAAATGCCTTACTAAAATCCATATAGATCACATCCACTGCACTACCCTCATCTATATGCCTGGTCACCTTCTCAAAGAACTCTATCAGGCTTGTTGGACACGATCTGCCCTTCACAAAGCCATGCTGACTGTCCCTGACCAGACCATGATTCTCTAAATGCCCATAGATCCTATCTCTAAGAATCTTTTCCAACAGCTTTCCCACCACAGACATAAAGCTCACTGGTCTATAATTACCCAGACTATCCCTACTACCTTTTTTGAACAAGGGGACAACATTCACCTCCCTCCAATCCTCTGGTACCATTCCCGTGGGCAACGAGGACATAAAGATCTTAGCCAGAGGCTTAGCAATCTCTTCCCTCGCCTCGTGGAGCAGCCTGGGGAATATTCCGTCAGGCCCCAGGGACTTATCCGTCCTAATGTATTTTAACAACTCCCCAACACCTCCTCTCCCTTAATATCTACGTGCTCCAGAACATCAACCTCACTCATATTGTCCTCACTGTCACCCAGTTCCCTCTCATTGGTGAATACCGAAGAGAAGTATTCATTGAGGACCTCGGTCACTTCCACAGCCTCCAGGCACATCTTCCCACCTTTATCTCTAACTAGTCCTACCTTTACTCCTGTCATCCATTTGTTCTTCACATAATTGAAGGATGCTCGACAGCAAGGCTTGAATGCTGTTACTTTTTACAGAGTGAGACCAAGCAACATAGGTAACAATGAGGCTTTGCTCCCAAATGATGACTTTATTGGCCTGAATTACCTCTTTAAGGATTGTGGATTGTTCCCTAAGCTCTGTACCATTTATTATTATTTTATTTTATGTTAAATTATTTTGTTGAATTTTCTAAATGTAATACTTGAAAATTTGCTTTAAAATCTTTTTGGTACTTCTGCTCAACTGGCCAATACATTGCTGATACCTACCTGCAGTCTAACTTCTTTATCCTCACTGAAAACCACACCGACAATTTTTTATAACGTCTTTATCATGTTCTCTGCATTCATGTCCAAATTGGCACTATTAGCTATGTTAGAATACTACAAACAAGAAGGGCACAGTACTGAGCCTTTCAGAATCCCAGAGCATTTCTCGTTCTGTCTTGAGCAAATCTGAGATTCACTTTTTCGCTCTCCCATAGCCCCAAGGGCTCTAAGTTGTTTGACTAGTTTGCCATGTGAGGCTTTGTCAAATGTCTTGCTAAAATTCATGTAGCCTCCTTAAACACACTGTTCTCTTTGTTACCTCCTCAAAAACTGCGTCATTAGTGGTTTATAACTGCCATCTTGATTAATCTGTACCTTTCTGAATGGAAGATTATATTGTCCCTCAAAATTGATTCTAATAATTTTCCTGCCACTAAAGTTAAACTTATCGGCTTATATTTCAAGTCAAGTTTACCTGGTTCCTTTCTTTGCAAACAACTGTACAATGCTGACAGCCCTCCAGTCCTCTCACACCACTTCTCACTTCTATAGCTAGAGAGAATTGACTTCCAATTTCTGTATTATATGCAGATGAAGACCAATGGAGAAATGCTAGCTTTACTATCAAAGGTATTTCACACGATCAGCTCAGGTCCAATTCTAAAACTGAGTTTAAAACATTTAAACCAAAAATTAATTAGTCCAAATAGGAAATGATCGGATGTCCATAAGATATAGGAGCAAAGTTAGGCTATTCAGCCCATCAAGTCATCTCTGCCATTCTATCATGGCTGATCCCAGATCCCACTCAACCCCCCATACACCTGCCTTCTCGCTACGTCCTTTGATGACCTGACCAATCAGGGAGCTATCAACTTCCGCCTTAAATATACCCACGGACTTGGACTTCACTGCAGTCTGTGGCAGAGCATTCCACAGGTTTACTACCCTCTGGCTAAAAAAAATTCCTCTTGTTCTGGATACCCCCCCCATAAGAAATATAAGAAATATCCTCTCCACGCCCACCCTATCTAGTTCTGGCAACATTTGGTGGGTTTCAATGAGATCCACCCCCGCCCCCCCAGCATTCGTCTAAATTCCATTGGGTGCAGGCTCAAAGCTGCGAAATGCCCCTCGTGTGTTAACCTCTTTATTCCCGGAATCATCCTTGTGAACCTCCTCTGAATTTTCTTCAATGCCAACACATCCTTTCTGAGATATGGGGCCCAAAACTGTTGACAATACCCCAAGTGTGGCCTGACTAGTGTCTTGTGAAGGTTCAGCATTATCTCCTTGCTTTTATATTTGATTCCCCGTGAGATAAATGCCAACATTGCATTTGCCTTTTTTCCTTCTGGGAGTCTTGAATGCGGACTCCTAGTGGTGCTTCTCTGGCAAGATTAGAAAGTCCTGCACTTATGTATGTCAACAGCCAATATTTATACACAAGTTCTGTCCTGCTGAAAATACCACCGATTGGTTTTAAGTTCAGGACAGTATATTATGCTCAAATTAGTATTGGATGATTGACTTTGTATTGCTTTATAGGAAGAAATAGTTTACTGAACTTATGCCAAATTTAGTCAAATAATTTGTACCTTTGTTGATGCAGTACATTTTATGGGGTGAATTTGTTATTAGGGAAAACTTCGTTTTACTTGCGGTGAAAGTGAAGGATGAAGGGAAATTATTCATACTATATTTTGTCTTTTTTTTAACAAGAAGATTGTTTCAGTTGGTCAGTCATTGAGGTGCTATCTGAAGCATGCTTCATTCAGTTCTCTGCTGGTTTGCCTCTTTATGGCATTCTTTTATGTAGGCAAAGGAAGCTCAAGTGAAAGTAGCAGAAGTTGAATGTGACAAGGTGGATAATAAAACCAAATTAGAAGCAACATTGCAAGAGGAAGCAGCCATCAAAAAGGAGAACCAGGAGCGTGAGATGGAACGGATGGCAGAAGCTGCTGAGAAAGCTAAAGAGAGCTTACAAGTTGAAGCCAGGGTGGGTATCTTGACACTTCTTTCACTTGTTGAAATTTTAAGCATTAGTTTACAATGATGAGAAGTGCATAACTTTGAGAATTGAAAAAGATGTGCAAGACTGCTAAGATTTTAAAATATTTTAATGCACAGCATTTGATGAAAAGAGTTGCAATTCAATAAGAATATTTAAATTGGAAAATGTAATTTCATCTAGACTGGTAGAAATTCATAGCACAAGCATAGATTTTCTTCTAGTGCAAACTAAACCTCAAGTCCGAATAGAGTCATGGAGTAATACAGTATGGAAACAAGCCCTTTGAAACGGCTCATTGTTGGCAGCGAATTGCACACCTAATCTGCGTATTTTGCATTTGAATTGAATTGACTATTTCTTACATCCTTCACACACGAGGATTAAAAATCTTTACATTACGTCTGTCTAAATGTGCAATGTGCAATCATAGTAATTTATAATAATTTATGATAAATAGAACAGTTAATGTAACATAGAAATGCACCCAGTCAACGTGAGTTAATCAATCTGATAGCCTAGTGGAAGAAGCTGTCCTGGAGCCTGTTGGTCCTGACTTTTATGCTGCGGTACCGTTTCCCCGATGGTAGCAGCTGGAGAATAGATTGTGGTTGGAGTGACTTGGGTCCCCAATGATCCTTCGGGCCCTTTTTTCACAACTGTCTTTGTAAATGTCCTGAATCATGGGAAGTTCACAATTACAGATGTACTGGGCTGTCTGCACCACACTCTGCAGAATCCTGCGATTAAGGGAGGTACTTGGCCCATATACCTCTAAATCTTTATCATCCATGTACTTACCCTAATGACTTTTTCATGTTGTTATTGTACGTGCCTCAATTAAATTCTTTGGCAGCTCGTTCCATATATTCACTACCCTCTGTGTGAAGAAGCAGCCCCTCAGATCCCTCTTAATTTTTTCCCCTCTCACTTTATCTTATGCTTCCAGTTTTTGGTTCCTTTTTGCTTGGAAAAAATACTGGGTGCATTCACCCTATCCACACTCTTCATGATTTTATACACTCTAAAAGTCAATTTTGTCTATTGGATTTTGTATTTCATCTTGATTCTAAAGGTATTGTCACCATTTAACTGAAGTTGGGTCAGATTTGAAATGTTTTTGGATTGAAGTCCCACTCCAAAGTCTTGAAGATAAATTCTAGGCAGATGTTCCAGCATATGTTTTGTGCATATATCAATGAATTGAGTAACAGTGATCTCCAAGATGACTATTAAAGATCTTGTGTTCTTGAGACACCAGTTTTTCTTGTGCTTTGGCCAATTAAAATTGACCTCTGCTCATTATCTGGTGGTTTGGGACATGTGTGATAGAATGCTGTTTGAGGGTAGAATGTGACTCAGAAAAATGTGGCATTGTTTACTGGGGTGCATGAAGAGGAATGGAAGTTTGTTTTTTTTTATGAGATGAGTGACTGAGAAACAAGGGTTATAGGGACAATGCAGGAATGTGGTATTGAGCTAGAAGATCAGCTTTGACCTTAAATGACTTTGCAGGCTTGAAGGGCTGCATATATTTCTTGTACTTTTATATCAACTGCTTTTTATTGTAATAACACTTCATTCAAAAGCATTTATTTGCTTATTAGAATGACTTGAAAGATGCTTAAAAATTGTGTGACCTTTTCTGTTGCTATTTTATTTGTGTCAATTCTCTTAATTATGTGTTTTAGAAGGAAGTAGAACCAGCAGTGAATCTGGAAGCAGCAACTGTCAAAGTGAAGGAGAGCCAAATTGCTATTGATACAGAACACGAATTGGCTGATGTTGACCTGGCTATGCATTCTGAGACCTTGAAAGATACAGCCCCAGTATTAGAAGGAATAAAGGTTTGTTTTAAAGTAAATGCTGATCATCTATATTTTCAGTCATTTTGTCCATTTGTTGACATTAACCCCAAATATTCTGATCAACTTTCAAACTAGAAAATATCTCAATGGTTTGGGAGGAAGGGCATGTAATTAGTATATAACAAGCATCACTGGATAGCGCTAATCTGGACGACAGTTCTATTTTTACTCTTGTAGATTGAATTGTGAATTTTTAAATGTGAAACATTCTACGGCAGAAAGTTTTCTCATCCCATTTTTTTCTAGGTTTAAATTCCAGAAATGTAGAGTGTCAAAAATTACTGTGTGATAGAATCTGAGCGTTATATAGATAAAGTGTATTGGAGTAATTATTTTCTGAAAATATGTTTAGGCTAGGCTGATGAAGTTTATCAGCAATAACAGCTTTTAAAGAAATGTTATAGACAATAGGTGTAGGAGTAGGCCATTCAGCCCTTTGAACCAGCACCACCGTTCACTGTGATCATGGCTGATCATCCACAATCAGTATCCAGTTCCTGCCTTATCCCCATAACCTTTGATTCCACTATCTTTAAGAGTTCTATCCATCTCTTTCTTGAAAACATACGGAGACTTGGCCTCCACTGCCTTCTGGGGCAGAGCATTCCACATATCCACCACTCTCTGGGTGAAAAAGTTTTTCCTCAACTCCATTATAAATAGCCTACCCCTTATTCTTAAACTGCGGCCTCTGGTTCTGGACTCACCCATCAGTGGGAACATGCTTCCTGCCTCCAGTGTGTCCAATCTCTTAATAATCTTATATGTTTCAATAAGATCCTCTCTCAGCCTTCTAAATTCCAGTGTACACAAGCCCAGTTGCTCCAATCTTTCAACATATGACAGTCCCGCCATCCCGGCAATTAACCTTGTGAACCTACGCTGCACTCCCTCAATAGCAAGAATGTCCTTCCTCAAATTTGGAGACCAAAACTGCACACAATACTCCAGGTGTGGTCTCACCAGGGCCCTGTACAGCTGCAGAAGGACCTCTTTGCTCCTATACTCAATTCTCCTTGTTATGAAGGCCAGCATGCCATTAGCTTTCTTCACTGCCTGCTGTACCTGCAAGCTTGCTTTCAGTGACTGATGTACAAGAACACCTAGATCTCGTTGTACTTCCCCTTTTCCTAATTTGACTCCATTTAGATAATATTCTGCCTTCCTGTTCTTACCACCAAAGTGGATAACCTCATATTGATCCACATTAAACTGCATCTGCCATGCATCTGCCCACTTACCCAGCCTGTCCAAGTCACCCTGCATTCTCATAACATCCTCCTCAGATTTCACACTGCCACCCAGCTTTGTGTCATCTGCAAATTTGCTAATGTTACTTTTAATCCCTTCATCTAAATCATTAATGTATATTGTAAACAGCTGCAGTCCCAGCACTGAACCCTGCGGTACCCCACTGGTCACCGCCTGCCATTCTGAAAGGGACCGGTTAATCGCTACTCTTTGTTTCCTGTCAGCCAGCAAATTTTCAATCCATGTCAGTACTCTGCCCCCAATACCATGTGCCCTAATTTTGCCCACTAATCTCCCATGTGGGACTTCATCAAAGGCTTTCTGAAAGTCCAGGTACACTACATCCACTGGCTCTCTCTTGTCCATTTTCATAGTTACATCCTCAAAAAAAATTCCAGAAGATTAGTCAAGCATGATTTCCCCTTCGTAGATCATACTGACTTGGACCTATCCTGTTACTGCCATCCAAATGGGTTGTAATTTCATCTTTTATAATTGACTCCAGCATCTTTCCCACCACTGACGTCAGGATAACCAGTCTATAATTCCCTGTTTTCTCTCTCCCTCCTTTCTTGAAAAGTGGGACAACACTAGCCACCCTCCAATCCACAGGAACTGATCCTGAATCTATAGAGCATTGGAAAATGATTACCAATGCATCCACGATTTCTAAAGCCACTTCCTTCAGTACCCTGGGGTGCAGACCATCAGGTCCCGGGGACTTATCAGCCTTCAGACCCAACAGTCTATCCAACACCATTTCCTGCCTAATATAAATTTCCTTCAGTTCATCCATTACCCTAGGTCCTTTGGCACTATTATATCTGGGAGATTGTTTGTGTCTTCCCTAGTGAAGACAGATCCAAAGTACCTGTTCAACTCGTCTGCCATTTCCTTGTTCCCCATAATAAATTCACCCTTTTCTGTCTTTAAGGGCCCAATTTTGGTCTTAACTATTTTTTTTCCTTTTCACATACCTAAAGAAGCTTTTACTATCCTCCTTTATATTCTTGGCGTATTACCTTTTTAGTTATCTTCTGTTGCTCTTTAAAAGTTTTCCAATCTTCCGGCTTCCCACTCATCTTTGCTATGTTATACTTCTCTTTTATCTTAATACTGTCCTTTACGACCCTTGTCAGCCACGGCCTCCCCTTACTCCCCTTAGGATCTTTCTTCCTCTTTGGAATGAACTGATCCTGCATCTTCTGCATTATTCCCAGAAATACCTGCCATTGTTGTTCCACTGTCATCCCTGCTAGGGTATTGTTCCACTGAACTTTGGCCAGCTCCTCCCTCATGGCTCCATAGTTCCCTTTGTTCAACTGTAATACTGACACTTCTGAGTTTCCCTTCTCCCTCTCAATTTGTAGATTAAAACTTATCATATTATGGTCATTACCTCCTCATGATAGAGTTGAGAAAGAGACTGAAGAGGTTTGAAGTGTTGGGCATATTAGCAGAGATAGTGCCACTAAATGTAAATGTTCAACCTCAAGAACCTTTAAGATCCAATTAACATTAAATGATGACTGAGTAGCTGACTGTGCAGCTACTGTTCTTCCTAAATGGTAACTGACAACTGTGACTGGGCTTAAAATGAAGCTGAACCCAAGCAGACATTTAGGATATTCTTAACTACAAAAATGAGGGTGATTGGAGTCCTTAACTTTGAAGTATTTATATTCTTCCAAGCATTACCCTCTTTGGATTAATGGAAGGGCCTACAATTGATAACTGGCATAAGGGTGCAGAGATGACTAAATTTGGCATGTATGTATTAGAGGAAAGGCAGAAGCACAGATTGTTTACTAGCTTCTCCAGGTTGTTAGACGTGATCTCTGAAGGTTTTCCCTTGATTATCTACAGAAGTGATTAAATGGAAAAGACTGCTAGTTGGCATATCTATGGCTATATATTATTTATGAGATCATGTAGTACTTGTTAATTGTGTCATTTAAAGTTTTTATTTGTATGCATGCACAAGGATGTGGATCCTTTGTTGTAGTTAATGAGACCCTTTTTACTCCACAAACTCTTTCACCTTCATTTTCTGTTAAGTATAACTAAGCAGATCTTTGAGAGGATCTTAGGGTACGTCCACACTACGCCGGATAATTTTGAAAGCGAAGCTTTTTCTCTTTGTTTTGCCCTCCCGTCCACACTGAGCCGGCGTTTTCAGCCCCCGAAAACGGAGATTTTCGAAAACACTCTCCAGAGTGAATAAATCTGAAAACGCTTAATATTCGGCGTAGTGTGTACTGGGTAAACGGAGAGATTTAAAAACATTGTCATGACGACACCACAACAACAATACTTTTTTCTGCTTCTGCTTGGTACTGCACAAGCTGTTATAATGCGCAGTCAGTGTGAGCGGCGTGAGAGTTAAATTGTAAAGTGAACTTTTTCGACAATTTAAAAACGCTGTCGTGATGTGCTGGAACAGATATTTGTTGTTTTCTTGAACGCCACCACCTAACAATTTCAGAACAGATGGACGAGACTGAAGCCAGAAGGGTTAGAAATGTACTTACCAAATACTTTGACCCATAGCTTACTGAATAAATAAGTATACTCACTTCGCCCTGTTTTCTGTCCTGGCTTGTATGAAGGTGGTTTACCTATTTATGCAAGTACTTCTCTGACAATAGATGTGTAACAGCCTAATGTAACATTGTAGGGAAATACAAGATGATGCTGATGCGGACGTTTTATACATTTATCAAGGTGCTTTATTAATGCAACAGAGTTGGTCAGTTTTTCAATGTTCGTCGTCAGCCAGGTCATACTGTCCGTGAACTCCTTGTGGGTTGCCTCCATACGCTCCAGTATTTGTTGTTTTTTTTTTAAGTCCTCCTGCGCGAGAGCCAAGAGCAATTCCTTTAAAGTTTTTCTACTCTGTAACTGGACAAATGCGCACTAAGTATACCGTTTCCTCTTCGCTCATTTTCTGTGCATGCCCAGTAGGAGGAGATTCGCCCAAATATCCACCTAATGTGGACAGAGATGTTTTGAAAAACGCTTAGTGTGGACGCCTGTCGTTTTTACTCGAAACCGGTGTTTTCAAAATTATCCGGCGTAGTATGGATGTAGCCTTAGTGTGGTGTTGAAAGTAACTTGCAGTTCTTGGACGAGTCTTCATGATTTGAAGGAACTAAAATAAGCAAAATATCATGTTCCAGATTTTGGAGCCAAATGGTGTTTCTGCAGGAGCTCTGGTCAAGCATGTATTATTTATGTCTCATGATTTTATCAAATAAGCACCCTAAGGGATCATAGCCTTCATATAAATCTTATATTAGCTTCATAATTCTGTGTAAACTACAAGTAAATATGAAGTGACTCGGGAAAAATCTTTTAAAAAATTCAAAAGAGCACTGAAATTCAAATTGAATTACCAAGTTTTTATAAATATTAGTCTCTAATAATTATTAATAAACTTTTAATTCTGAGTTTTTTAGCCGCAATAAAATCCATTAAAAATAAAATTTGGTCTGAATGGCCTTTATTTTCTACTTTTAAGTTGTCAGTGCGATATATCTATTAGAGTAATTACATTGACTATTGATGTAAGAAATCTGACGGCATTGATCCAAAATTGAGCCATTTCAGCTACTTTTCTATCTGTTTTTCCATGCTGTCACAGTTTAAGAAGTGGCAAAGATATCTACGCATCAAGGTTAGGTGAATGTCTCTGTACTTCTGGCGTTTTTAAAAAGAATTCTTCTGTATAATAGCCTTGTTTATTCTCTCTATATCCATACGAAGAGCAGAAAGATTTGTTTCTCTGATGGTCAGGAAGGTATATAATCTGCTGATTTTGGTTGGTCATTATTAGAGATGTCATACAGCTGTGGCACTCTGTCAAGAGTTTACAGTATCTGCTCTGCATTTTTAATAACACAGCTGACTTTGGGAATTCTGTTTGAGAGATTTCAGTGGTGATGTAATGTGTATTCAGATATTTTTATGTAAAGCAAGCAAAAGTTGCTATTATATTTATTATATATTATTAAAAGTTGTGTATGGTGAGACTATTTCTGGAGTGGATTGAGTTCTGGACAGTAAAATTTCTCTTTTAATAGATAGATAGATATACTTTATTAATCCCGAGGGAAATTTGGTTTCGTTACAGCCGCACCGACCAAGAATGGAGCGTAAGTATAGCAATACAAAAAACCCCAACAGTCAAACAACAAAATGCAAAACTATGCCAGATGGAGAATAAGTCCAGGACCAGTCTATTGGCTCAGGGTATCTGACCCTCCACGCAAGGAGCTGCACGTTCGATGGCCACAGGCAGGAACGACCTCCCGTGCTGCCAAGTGTTGTATCACGGCGGAATGTGGCCAAAGTCCAACAGTTAAAAAGTTCAATATCCAGTCTGCAAACACGTTCCTCGATCGTAATATACCCCGGATTGCACCATCCGTTGTTAGCCAGATCAGTAAGCACCCCAATCCTTCATGCTTACTGCTCTTGGTGCACTTTCGGTCAGCCGGAACGGTATTACCCACCGAGCTCCTCTTCTCTAAAAG
The DNA here is from genome assembly GCF_963921235.1 of Mobula hypostoma. Lineage (NCBI taxonomy): Eukaryota > Metazoa > Chordata > Chondrichthyes > Myliobatiformes > Myliobatidae > Mobula > Mobula hypostoma. Next base: position 171,251,757 of record NC_086100.1, read on the forward strand.
TCTCTGTTGTCTTGACCCGGTCCTCTTTCCTTGGCTTTGTGATCCCCCCCGTGTGTTTTCTGCTTCTGTCTGCCGCTCTGTTCGTTAAGCTGGCCGGAATTTGCTGGTCCGTGGAATACACAGTGCGACCTTGCTTCTGTCCCGCATGTCAGGATGTAACCATTTCCAGCGCTAAAGATAACCCAAATAAAACTCTCTCTACCAGCATATTAGAGAGGGTGCAGCTTCGACGTGTTACCATGAGAAAAAAATACAAAAAATAACGTGAATTAAAAGTAAGAAGAAGAAAGTAAAAGAATAGATCGGAGCGGCTGTACCAGGCTGCATGCACGACTGGCGCATGCGCAGAGTGTAGAACAATTCAATACTTGGCTAAATTATAAAAGGCTGAACTTCTATTCCCTTGTGCATAGAAGATAAAGGGTTAATTTAAGATGAAGATGGTTAGCTCTGGAAATACTTTTCACTTGGTGAGGCAATAGCCGGCTAATCACTTTAAACCTGTGACCTGTTTCTTTATACCTCAGCTATTTAAAACATTTCCTTAAAAAATGAATGGTTAAATTGAAAAAGAAGAAGAAAGCCCTTAACTCTGAGTGGAGTCATCGGGACTCTGTCATGCTGGCGTTTTTTTTTTAGCAGGCTTTCTTATTTTTACGAGGCCGAGTTGCTAGCTCGACACTCAACCCAGCACAGATGGAAAACATGCAAGGGAGCTGGCTGGATTCGAACTCAGGAGCCTTCTCTCTGAAGTCCGGCGCTGATGCCACTACGCCACCAGTCGGCAATGGTTAAACTACTTCTGCAAAATGTCTGCTTGGCATTTTGTCATTAACTGTGATGCTTCATTCTGCACTGTTTCCTTTTTTTTTACTACCGTGATGTACTTAAGGCATAATCTTCTCAATGACATTCATACAGAAGCTTTTCACTGTATCTCAGTACATGTGACAATAATAAACCAGTAATGCCAACACCAGTTTCTCTTGTCTGTCCAGTTTTAATGATCTTTCATCATATGAACAATTTTGCTAATTAGTTGAGAAAGGCTTACTAACTATCAATTTGCATTAATCTGTAGTTAATCCCCTTTTTATCATTCTCCCCACTTTCTTTTCAACAGCCTCAAATTTCTACCATTCTCCTACACACTAGTGCTAATTTATAGTTGCCATTTAATGTACTAACCTGAACATGTTTGGAATGTAGGAGGAAACTAGACCACTCAGTGGAAACCCATATAGTCATAAGCAGAACCTGCAAACTCCACATAGAAGTCACCTGAAGTGAGAATTGAACCCATAACTCGGGCACTGTGTGGTAGCAGCAGAACTGCCCTGTAATTCTGTCTGCATCCTCTTCAAGACCATCATGTTGTTTCTAAATTCTGCTCCTGAGTTTTTGATGCGTTGCTGGAGGTGAGACTGAATAGTGATTTCTACAGTAAACATTTTGCAAAGTTTTCCTGGATTATTGATGTATATCAAACAGTAGTGATTTTACCACTGTTGCTTGAGCAGATCTGTTATAAATACTTATTTGCTATCATTTTCTTCCTCCAACTAATTTTGTATAATATGACTCAGTTGCCTTTTTTATCATGTAGACTTGGTATGATATCGACTGCTTTTTTTTCCTTGTACAAAATACCAAATGAATAGCCCTTAATTTACTTTTTAGTTATCTCATTTAAAATGTCAGTAAGGGTAGCTGAGCATAATTTGTCTTTAGATCCATACTGTGTTTTATTTGTTCATTCTTGTTCCATTGGATGCTAATTTCCTTCTAGAATACACAGATCTGGAAGGAATTTTTGCCATATGGTGATTGCACCCAGTAACTCTTTGATATTTAATAAGATGACTTAAGTGGTTATTGTTATGGGATGCATAGTGGGTTTCCAATCCTGAAGTGCCTTTGTTTTTCTCGGTATCATTTTTATCCATATTGTAAATTAATTAGTCCTTTCTCCAGCTAGAAAAGAGAAAGATCATCCAAAGTTCTTATCAATTTCTAGTCAGCATTATTGCTGGTTTTTGTGAAGAAAGAAGGGGGCTTAATTTTTATGTACTTCAGTCTTTTTGTGGTTGGAATGCATTCACTGTCGAAGTTGCATTGGATTTGAGAGCAGGAGTAAGCTGGGTACAATAAATTATCTTTGCTTATGGATGACTACAGAAGTTAGTTACCCATTTACTTAAAAATGGGAAAGTTAATTAAACAAGGAAGGGAAAAAATACTTGCACTACAAAATTGTATGGAAACTAAAACTGACTTTTTAACTATTTACTGTAATAGTATTTCTAGGTTTCTTCATTTTTGCCTGTTAGTATTTAGTTTGATTTGTGCTGCACCTTTTCATGGTCATTTTTGTAGCATTGAACTTCAGTATATTTCTGCTCTGTACGATATCTTAGACTGCACAACTTGAAAGTGTTGACATTATTACCAGCAGTAGCTGAATTACTAACAGCATGTCAATGATGGCTAAATGGAATGAATAACCAACTAATTTAGAAATTTCTTGTGTGGGTGCTGTGAGATTAAATTTTGGCTAGGACATGGAAGATCTACTAGATCCTTTGAATTGTAGCATGTGCAGAGGGCATTTTTTGTTTAGCACATTATTGAATGATTAGATGCCAAAATTCCATTATGTTCAAGAGTCTGCTTAAGTTATAATCAAATCCTAATATGAAACTTGAAATCTCAAAGTTTTAATGATGTCTGGAATGCTGCCACTCATACCTATTTAATGGATTGGATATTTGTTGCATTTTCTTATTAATCTTTATTTCTTATAAATAGTTGTAATTCATTAAAAGATAAAGGCAGATAATTGATGCACTGCTATTTTTTAAACTAAAGCTGTCTCCTCTAATCCTTTTCACTTCTTTCAACAGTATTCTTTAAATCTTTTTCCCCCAAGTTTTATCCAATTTTTGTTTCAAGTTGTCTAGTTATCTCTGGTCTCCTGTAATGAAAATGTTCTATGGTTCGATAACTATTACAAGCTTGCAACAAACTAAAGTTAATAATCCAGAGGTAAATAAATGGCAGAGATTACAAAATTCTGAACTTCAGTGAGGTCTGGATCATTAACCTTTTCAAACTTTAAGTTACAATTCATACTGATGTACTTGCATTTGTTTTAGGGTGAAGAAATTACAAAGGAGGAAATAGATATGCTCAGTGATGCTTGCATAAAGTTGCAAGAACAGAAGAAACTACTAACTAAAGAGAAGGAAGAGCTGGAGGAATTAAAGGACGATATACAAGAGTATAGTGAGGTAGGAAAATATTTGAATCAAATGTAAGTATTCACATCTTTTCTCCTTGAGCTGCTCTGTACTACAAGAAACAGTGGCACCCTACCAATAGGATAACTCTTTATTGCTTGGACTAGAAATGTACCACATATAAATGACTCTAAAATGATGCTGAAGTTGGTCCAGTATCAATGGGTTGGCGAACATTGAGCAATTCTACTTTCCAACTCTTGACGTAGCCTTATAAATTGTAGCATGTCAAATAATGATTTTGGCCTCTTCTGCACCCTTTACTAACTGTCTTCAGCAATGAACTTCAGATACCTTATGGGTGAAGACACAAGACTGCAGATGCTGAAATCTGCAGTAATACATCATCTGCTGGAAGAACTCAGTGAGTTGTGCAGCATCAGTGGGGTGAAAGAAATTGTCACTGATTCGGGCCGATATCCTTCATTAGGATTTGTGGGTGAACTAGTCTCTACTTTAAATAGCTCCCCAATATTACAACCTTGAACTGAGAAAAATAAGAACTTCCTGCCCACTTTTATTTAGACCCTTTTTATAATTTAACATGCCACAATTAAGTATACTCTCAAGCTCCTTTTCCAAATAAAATAATCCCAGTCATCCAGCCTCTCTTCATAATTTAAAATTTCCCAGTATTCTTGTACGTTCTTCTGTCAGCATGAACTGAATCCTTCTTTATTGTGATGACCAGAACTGTATTCAAAACTCATTCTCTGATGTAGTTACTATTTGAATATAAACTGCTTTGAATATACAACTCCTGGCCTTTATATTCTATGCCTCTGCTAATAAAGGAAATAATCCTGTCGGTAACATTAGCGGTCTATCCTGCTACCTTTAGGAATCTTAAGCAAGATACTTAAGCTATTTATCAATACCTTGCAAAATTCTGCAATTTACTGGGTATTTATTCCCTTCCCAAATATCTCATGCTTCTCTGTAATAATTTCTACATTCTTGCTCTGGTTTCTTTTTGCAACTCATCTTATTAAACATCAGTGCTATAAGAAGCATCTGTTACAAAAATTTATGAATTGCGACAGTATCTTTAATTTTTTGATGAAAGCTCCTCCTTGCTTCATAGATACTGCATGGACTACTGAGTATTTCTTCATTTATTCTTACTTACCAATACATAGTTTCATGTCCCTTTGCCTCCCTAGTTACCATTTAACATTCAACCTGTACTTTCTCTACCATGGTCTTTCTATTGTATTGAACTGTTATCTGATGTGTGAAATTTCCTTAAGCAGGGTGTGGTAAATCTTTTAGAATTTTTGAGCCCTTGAAGTCTATGGAATCTCAGTACTAAAAATATTGTTCAAAGCCTTGAATATATTCCAGACTAAGAGGATTAGAGGACATGGAGATTAAAAAGCAAAATGAACTTGAGGCATTGGGTTAGACATGATTGTATTGAATGGCGTAGCAAGTTTGATTGGCTTTATAGTCTAATAGTGCTATTTTCTTATTTTCTTAGCCTTTTGCTTTTTTAACTGTTTGAATTACCGCAAAGGCCTATTGAAATTTGTAGAACTTTAGATTTGGAGGTCACATCCTTTTTCATGTGGGAAGATTGTTGCACTCACTCTTTTCCTTCCATGTCTCCCTGCTCTGATTGATCTGCTTTCAATAACAGTATTATTTTGTTGAATCTTGTCACAGACATGTAAAATTGTCCTTTTTACCCCCCAAATGAAAACTTGCCTTTGCCTATCCTTTTTCCGCAAGTACATAAAATACAGCTGCTTGCAGTCACTACTGCTATAAAAAGTTCCATTCATTAAAATGAGGCTTGGAAAAGCCTTGACTAGTTAGTTTTCTTGCTGAACTATAAAAATTCAGTACTCTTATTTTTAGATTGATTTGTATCTGTGCTCATAATTCCCTTATGGCTCATGGCCAGCTGATTTTTATGGATATAGTTTATCTCTCCCTTGTGCATCAGTTCAAAAAATGACCTCACTTGATCATCCATATTCTAAGCTGTCATTGGCCCTATTAATAAATATTGTGAGTATCCTACTTTTTCAAAATACCTTCAGTTTAATCTGAAAGCTCTTTTAAACTCTTGAAGCTGTTCTTTTTCCCTCTCTCTCAACAGATGCTGCTCAACCAGCAGATCATTTTCCTTTGTTTAGAAATACAGCATGGTAACAGGCCCTTCTGGCCAACGGGCCTACACCGCCACGTTACACCCATGTGACTAATTAACCTACTAACCCGTATATCTTTGGAAAGTGGGAGGAAACCCATACGATCATGGCATGGGGAGAATGTACAAACTCCTTACAGAGAGCAGGGAAAACTGAACCTGGGTTGCTGGCACTGTAATGGCGTTACATTACTGCTCATTACTCCAGATTCCATCATCTGCAATCTCTTGTATTTCTCTGCTTTATTTATCGAACTAATTATGTTATATGTTTGCCAGACTCTATATAGTTGTTTACTTTCTACCTACCATGGACTTCAATTGTGAATTTATTTCTTTTTTTTGTCCTTTCCCTCCCACTGTAACATTTATTATTTGTGTTGCCTGTACCTATATGTCTGTCATGCTGCAGCAAGCAAGTTTTACATTGTATTTGTACATCACTATATCACATGACAACATAGTTAACTTGATTTCACTTTGTCTCTTCTGCCTTTGGAATGTGTGTTTTAATTCTCTGCTTTTTAATTCCAGCTTCATCTTCTCTCCCTAATATGCTTAGTTTCCCATGATCTCTCAAGCTAGCTGTAACAATGCTAGCAAATCATCCATAGTGCTATGGACATTATCCCATATGAAAAACAAATCCATTAACACATTTTCCTCCAGAACTGCTCCAGAATCTAAAACACCATCTTTTGCTGGCCACATATGGCTCTGTACTATGCTTCTATTTCAGAGCTTGCTACCAAATGGCACTAGGACAAATTTTCAGACTGTACCCCCATTAATTTCTTTCTCATTCTTATCATTTGGGTCCATGACCTCTGGTCTGTCATTGATATCACCACCACCACTCCTGCCTCCACCTCTAAACAAGGTTTATCTAGAATTAGCACTGTTCATTTTGCAGAAACATATACTCATTTTCACACTAGAAGAATTAACAAATAATTGTACCATTGAGCCAGATTCATGATTCTTCTATTTTTATCTTTATCCCAGGAATTACGAATATGTTGCATGTCTCTATTGAAAGTTTTTTTTGTGTGTTTTCCCATAAAGGGTTTGCAGGAGATTAAGAAGGAATTATCTAAGACCGGCAAGGAAACGGTTGTGGAAGAGTCGAAGGCAAGCAAGCGATTAACCAAGAGAGTAAATCGAATGATCAATCAAATTGACAAACTGATTGGTGAGCTGGAGACAGGAAAAGAGATGCTGGATGGTCAGTTGGACAGTGGCAAAGTGCAATCTGATGGGTATGTGGATGTTATACTTCATGCATGTTTTATTTCTTCTTGCTGTTTAAACTAGTCCTAATAGAAATCCTTAATTGTAGAAATTGTGCACCGATCAAATAATATAACAAACAATTTGGAAACACCCAGGAAGTAGTGTTTGATGTCTCTGTACTCGGAGTTCAGAAGGATCGTGGTAAATTTGTGTAATTCATTGGCATTGGGTTTTTTTAAGGCAGAAATTGATTATAGTTTTTTTGATTTAAGGGGTTAATGGTTGCAGAGAGAAGGTGGGGGAAATGGGTTGAGAAATAAACTCAGCTGTGATTAAATGGTGAAACAGACTCGGTGGGCCTAATTCTGCTTCTATGTCTTATGGCAGCATCACATCAGTTAAATGATTTAAGTTATTCTGGCATCAGTGCAATATAGATACAATTTTGGAAGATTGCAGCAAATTGCTCATGCTGATGCAGAGTGAATACCACCAATGTTCCTTACAGTGCCTATAAAAAGTATTCACCCTCTGCCCCCTTGGAAGATTTCATGCTTTATTATTTTACAACATTAAATCACAGTGGATTTAATTTGGATTTTTTTGACACTGGTCAACAGAAAAGACTCTTTCGTGTCAAAGTAAAAGCAAATTTCTACAAATTAGTCTAAATTTATTTCAATTATTAAACACAAAATAATTGATTGCATAATTATTCACCCCCTTCAAGTCAGTATTTAGTAGATTTTCCTTTGGCAGCAATTACAGCCTTGAGTTTGTGTGGATAGGTCTCTATGTTTAATTATTGGATTAATCGTTTGTTTATTCAGTTTAGTAAGTGCAAAGGGAAGCGAAGCCCCTAAAATAGAAGCCAGTGAGAAACCCTGTACAGACTCGCACTCGAGGTTCATTCATCGTGGACACTGAACTTCATCCAAATCTTGTGTCCAGAACGTTAGGTATCGAATATTAAATGCCCAATAATAGAATGAAAAGTTCAGCAATGCCAAACCGCCATCCTTTTTTGATTTCTGTAAATATTTCTTACTTAATCTAATGATTTTTATTCTGCCATATATATGAAGAAATTTTAGAATCAATAATATCAAAAAAGGATTGAGAGATGAAGATTGGTACCGCCAGAAATAGATACAGAACTTTAGGTAAAATAATCATCTTAACAGCATTGATTCGACCAATCAGTGATAGGGACAGTGGGGGACCATGTAGTAAGCAGTTGTTTAACATGATCAATTAAGGGTAAAAAGTTAACTTTAAATAGATCCTTATGCTTCTTAGTAATTTTAACACCCAAATAAGTAAAATAATCAGTAAGCAGTCTAAATGGTGATTGTCTATAGATTGAAACTTACATATTTAATGGAAAAAGCTCACTCTTATTAAGATTCAATTTATAACCAGAAAAACTACTAAACTGAGCAAATAATATTATTGCAGGAATGGATTTCTCTGGATTAGAGATATGTAGTAACAGGTCATCTGCATATAATGATACCTTATGCGTCTCATTCCCACGAATAATGCCAAATATATTGGGTGAATCACGAAGAGTGATTGCCAAGGGCTCCAAGGCAATATCAAATAGTAAAGGGCCTAAAGGACAGCCCTGTCTAGTACCTCGAAAAAGCCTAAAAAAGGGGATCTCTGATTATTGGTAAGTACAGAAGCCAAAGGTATATGATATATCAATTTAATCCAAGATAGGAATTTTGGGCTAAAATTAAATTTCTCAAGGATGTTAAATAAATATTCCCATTCAACTCTATCAAATGCCTTCTCGGCATCGTGAAATAACACATTTTGGAGTTTTAGATGAAGAAGTATATTCAATGTTCATCAACCTCCTAACATTAAAATACGAATAATGATTTTTAATAAATCCTGTCTGGTCATCAGAAACAATTTGTGGCAATACATTTTCCAATCTAATTGCTAATAATTTGGAAAAAATTTTGGAGTCCACATTTAACAAGGATATAGGTCTATATGATGCACATTCAGTGGGGTCTTTATCTTTTTTAGGAATTAAAGAAATAGATGCTTCATAAAAAGACTGGTAATTTACCTACAGATAAGGCATCCTTGAAAATTCTACATAACCAAGGAGAAAGTAGACTTGAAAAAGATTTTAAAACTCCTACTGTATACCCATCCAGGCCAGGTGTTTTACCAGAATTCATCAAAGAAATTGCTTTCTTTATTTCCTCTTCCGTAATGGGTGCATCTAATGATAAACATTAAGTGGTAATTTCGGAATATTCAATTTTCTTAGAAATTCATGCATTATGGTAGAATCGTCAGGAAATTCTGATTGGTATAAAGAGGTATAGAATTCTTGAAAAGATTTATTAATTTCATCGTGATCAAAGTACCATCCTGTTTACTAACTGTAATAATCTGACGTTTAGCCAAAGCTGTTTTCAATTGGTTGGCCAGTAATTTACCCAATTTATCACCATGTATATAATATTGACTCTTAGATTTAAGTAATTGATTTTCAATTGGGGAAGTTAGTAACAAACTGTGTTGCATCTGAAGTTCAACTCTCTTTTTGTAAAGCTCTGGTCACCTCACTACAGGAAGGTTGTGAATACTATAGAGACAGTGCAGAGAAGATTTACAAGGATGTTGCCTGGATTGGAGGGCGTACCTTATGAGAATAGGTTGAGTGAACTTGGCCTTTTCTCCTTGGAGCAATTGAGGATGAGAGGTGTCCTGATAGAGCTGTACAAGATGATGAGGGGCATTGATCATTTGGATATGCAGAGGCTATTTCCCAGGGCTGAAATGGCTAACACAAGGGGGCATAGTTTTAAGGTACCAAATGCCTTCTTGGAAATAGGTACCAAGGGGATGTCAGGGGTAAGTTTTTCACAGAGAGTGCTAGATGCGTGGAATGCACTGCTGGGGGCAGTGGTGGAAGCAGATACAATAAGGTCTTTTAAGAGCCTCTTAGATAGGTACATGGTGCTTAGAAAAATGGAGGGCTATGTGCTAGGGAAATTCTGGGCAGTCTCTGGAGTAGGTTATATGGTCTGCATAACATTGTGGGCAGAAGGGCCTGTAATGTACCTTAAATTTGAGTTCCATGTTCTGTGTTCATTTTACCCCCTACATAAGCGTTCCAGGGTCTGCTGCGGTGAAGTATCCCCACTGTACTCCATGGTAGGGATGGTGTGTTTTTGATTACGTGCGGTGTTTGATGCTAAACATAGCATTTAGCCTGACGGCTAAAAAGCTCAACTTTGGTTTCATCAGACCATAGAACCTTCTTCCAACTGACTTCAGAGTCTCCCACATGCCTTCTGGCAAACTCTAGCTGAGATTTCACGTAAGTTTTTTAAAACAATGCCACTCTCCCATAAAGCTACAACTGGTTAAACACCCAGGCAACAGTTGTATGCGCAATCTCTCCCATCTCAGTCGCTGAAGCCTGTAACTCCTCCAGAGTTGTCATAGGTGTCTTGGCGGCCTCCCTCACTAGTCCCCTTCTTGCACAGTCACTCAGTTTTTTGAGAACAGCCAGCTGCAGGCAGATTTACAGCTGTGCCATATTCTTTCCATTTCTTGATGATTGACTTAACTGTACTTCAAGGGAAATTTTCTTGTATCTATTTTCTGACATGTGCTTTTCAGAAACCTTTTAGCAAAGTTGCTGGAGTGTTCTTTTGTCTTCATGGATAACTCTTTTGCCAGGATATTGACTCACCAGCAATTGGACCACATTTTTCTTCTTCTTCTTGTGTTGTTTTATGGCGGTTGGCAAACCAACTTTAAGGTGCATTACCACCACCTGCTAGACTGAAGTGTGGATCGTTTGATAAACAGGAGGAATGAAAAGAATTGCATTCCCTAAATTCTATATAATAAACCAGATACTTCATGATATAGGTCTGTATTTCTCTTGAAATTCCACTTAAAATGTCTTCTGTATCCACAGCAGTTTTTTTGTTTATCTTAAGCGCTCCTATCATCTTCACTCTTTCCCTTTTGGTACTTCTTACATTTAATCAATACATGTTCAACTGTTTCTGGTTGATTACAGTATTCACACAACCCAGTTGGATGTTGCCCTATTTAATGTAATGTGTACTTAAGACTTGTGTGTCCAATTCTTAAGCAACTGATGATCACTTCTATTTTTCTATATCCACCTGATATTCTTTTGTATCTGACTTGCCTTTGTATTTTGTACAGTTGTCTCCCTGCTTCACTCTCATCCCAGTGCTTCTGCCATGTGCCCTCAATAAGTGTTTTAATAATGTTTTCGATTTCTGCTTCGCTTAAAGGGATCTGGACCTCTTTTATAGACTATTTGAGTGATTGTTTAGCTATAATGTCCACTTTTTCATTACCCTCCACACCACAATGAGCAGGAACCCAAAGAAAGCTTACCTCTACCCCATTTTTGGTCAGTGTATATAACTTGTATAGAATGTCCGATAAAATATCCTGTCTACTTCCTGATTTTCTTGATTTGTTAGAGGTTAATGCAGACAAACTGTCTGAACAGATTACAGCCTCTTCGACATTATTTTCCAAGATAATGCACTCAATATTGCTGTTAATTCTGTTGTATACGCTGATAAATTGTTTGATGTTCTTTTCCTAATGCTAGTTTTGCAATGAGGAATGTAGACTGCAATACCTGTGTGGCCAGATCTAGGGTCTTTTGATCCATCCGTAACTATTACAAGTTTGTTTCTAAAATGCAGATCTATATATTCTTGTACTATCAGTTTGATTTCACAGTTAGACTTTCCCAAAAGTTGTTGCAGGTTTATATCCACTGTATGTATTGTAAAGAGCCATGGAGGAACATCAGATATTGGAACTGTAGGACTATATTCCATTTCATGTAGACTGTATTTTTGTGCTGCTACATCCCTGATCCAACCAAAGGTATTATAACTTGAATTATTATGTTCCCAGCAGTCTTTTAATATAGCTTTAGCTGGATGTGAGTAGTTATGCCCCATGATGTTAACCCAGTAATGTAGCATTAGCTTTAGTCTTCTAGGTCTTAATGGCATTTCCCCCATTTCGACTTGAAGAGCTGATATAGGTGATGTTCTGAATGCACCACTACGAACCCTGAGGGCCTAAGCTTGCTCAACATCCAACATTTTTAAATTACTTTCTGCAGCAGAAAGTATGCTACACTTCCATAATCCAATGTAGCCCTCATTAAAGCTTAATAAATATTTAGTGGCAATAACCTGCTCGCACCCCAATCCTGTCCAGGCAATTCCAGATACAGGTGCATTTTTACTGCAATCAATTGAAACATCTTGACTACACACAGGTGATCTCCATTTAACTAATTATGTGACTTCTAAAACCAATTGGCTGCACCAGTGATGATTTGGTATGTCATATTAAAGGGGGTGAATACTTATGCAATCAATTATTTTGCATTTTATATTTGTAATTAATGTAGATTACTTTGTGGAGATCTGTTTTCACTTTGATACGAAAGAGTCCTTTTCTGTCGATCAGTGTAAAAAAAAAAGCGCCAAATTACATCCACTATGATTCAATGTTGTAAAAGATTAAAACATGAAAACTTTCAAGGGGTGGTGAATACTTCTTATAGACACGGCAGTTTCAGACAAGTTAGTCGTTCCTACAATGGTTTATGCTTCATTAACTCCCTTAGTAAAGCATTTTGTTCTCCACCAAACTTTGAGAGCAATGCTCCTGCTCCTCAGGGTTGCCAGATTGAAATTTTAATTTAAAGCCAAACAATACTAGGAAAAAGCCAGGGGGAAAAGCCAAGAGGCCAAATGAATTTTCTGACGCTGAACAAATTAGGAAAAAAACAACTTTCTGGAATTTGGCGCCAAAAAAGCCAATCTAGTAACCCTGCTGCTCCTCATCTTGCAATGTTAAATCTGTTACATTTACCAGTTCCCCTGTTTTATTGAAATATTCTATCATAGATCACATTAGATTTTACTAATATTATTGGAATATTTCTCAAAAAGCAATTAAAACATGATCACATTCAGTGTACTGTTCCAAAGGGAAGAAAAACAAATCTGTTACTAAGGTTCTAGATCAGTTCCATGCAGTGGAATTACACAGTTTGTAGTAAACTGGGCTATTTTGCTTTTGCCTAAAACTACAGAATAATACAGAATGTGTTTCAGAACCAGTTCTTGGGAGGAAATTAGGCTCAAATCTGCAGATGCTGGATAACTGAAACTAAAGCTGAAATTTCTGAAAACAACAAACAGCCAGGCATCATTGTGAAAAGAGAAACAGAGTTAACATTTCAGGTCAAATCTAGATGATGTAAAATGTCATTAGAAGCAAAGGAGCATATAAGTACAATAAAAGGTAAAACAAAATGCAAAAGGACAAAAAATAATGCCAATCTTGGCATTAATCAGCCTAGTGCGTGTCATTCAGGAAATTACAGAAGTCCATAGTAAGGAATTGGATGTCTAAGCACCTTCAAAAATTTCAGATTGTTTTAGAAAGAGCCAACATGGTTTTCTAAAAGATAGGTCATGTCTGGCAAACCTGATGGATATTTGGAGATACTAATGTTTTTGTGATTGTCAGAAAGCTTGTTGAATCCCTTCATGATAGTGTTAACTAAAGTTGAATCTCACAATATTGAAGAGAATATATTGAGGTGACTGAGGAATTGGCTGGCCTTATACTAAACTCAAATTATCAATAACTAATGGTTCAGGGATGCAACTTTAGGGGTGCCATGGTAGTATAGCGGTTAGCGCAGTTATGTTACAGCTCGCTGGGGGGTTGTGCGGGGTGATGGTTGGACTGTGGAGTTCAATCCTGGCATCCTCTATTGGGAATTTGTGTGACCTCCCTGTGGAACATGTGGGTTTTCTCCTTGCTAAAGTCCATGTACAACATCCACTGCCTTGCTTTCATCAATTTTCCTGGTGACTTCCTTGAAAAACTGTATAAGATTGGTTGGACAAGACCTAAAATGCACAAAGCCATGTTGACTATCCCTAATTAGTCACTGTCTATCCAAATATTGATGTATCCAGTCCCTTGGAATACCTTGCAATAACTTTCCCACTACTGATTTCAGGCTCACCGGCCTATAGTTTCCTGGCTATTCTTGGAGCCTTTCTTAAACAATGGAACAACGTTAGCTATCCTCCAATCCTCCAGCACCCCCTCTGTGGCTAAGGATGTTTTAAATAGCTCTGCTAGGCCTCTGCAATTAAAGCAGTACTCTCCCACAGAGTCTGAGGGAGCACATTGTCAGGCCACAGGAATTTATCAACCCTAATGTGCCTCAAGACAGCAAACACCTCCTCCTCTGTAATTTGTATGGGATCCATGACCTTGTTGCTGCATTGCCTCACATCTATAGGCTCCCGAGTAAGTGTAGATGCAAAAAATCCATTTAAGATCTTCCCTCATCTCCTTCAGCTCCACTCTGATCTTCCAGAGGGCCAATTTTGTCCCTTGCTCTTAATATTTCTGTAGCAACCCTTGGGATTCTCCTCAACCTTCTCTGTTAGAGCAATCTCATGTCTTGTAGCCTTTGTGGTTTCTTTCTGAAGTGTTCTCCTGCATTTCTTATACTTCTCATTACCTCATCTGTTCCTACCTGCCTAAAACTTCTATGTACCTTTTTTTCTCCCTAAACCAGGGCCTCAATATCTCCTGAAAACCAAGGTTCCCTAAGCCTGTTATGCTTGCCTTTTATTGTGACAGGAACATACAAACTCTCTGTATTCTCAAAATTTCAAACTTTTGATTTACCATGTATATCTTTGCCAGTAAACAACCTGTCCTGGTCAACACTTGTCAGGTCCTTCCTAGTACCATCAAAATTGGCATTCCTGCAATTTAAAATTTCAACCTGAGGACTACACCTATCCTTTTCCGTAATTACATTGAAACTAATGGCATTATGATTGCTGGGAGCAAAGTATTCTCCTGCACAAACTTTTGTTACCTGCCCTGTCTCATTCCCTAATAGGAGATCTAGTATTGCACTCTTCACGCACCCCCCCCCCCCACCGCCCCACTATCAGTTCAGGTGAAAATGTCTCTTTCTCCTTCTTTTCCATTCCTAATGAAGGGTCTCAGCCCAAAACATCTACAGTTCAATATTTCCATAGATGCTGCCTGACCTTTTGAGTTGCTCCAGCATTTTGTGTGTGTTGCTCCAGTATTCCATTATCCTTTTTGAATATTTTAATATCAGTCCATGATGCTTTAATGATTTTTATACATCAAGTCAGAACAAGTGGGAGAATGGAGTAGAATCCTTACAAGGATGCAAGATAACAAGAGATGGGGTCATGATAGCTGTGGGAATCTGTGAGTTTGTAATAGATTTGCAATATTTAATCAGAATCAGGTTTATTATCACTGTCCTTAAGGACAATTTGCTTTTCAATGATGGTACAGTGCAAAGATATAAAATAAAAATACCATAAATTACAACATAAATAGCATGGGGGTTGGGGAGAGAAATAATGCTTAGGTTCCTGCATCATTCAGCAATCTGATGGCAGACAGGAAGAAACCGTTCCTGAATTGTTGAATGTCGGTCCTCTGGTTCCTGTGCCACCTTCCTGACATTAGTAATGAGAAGAGGACATGACCCAGATGGCGAGGGTCCTTAGTGATGGATAGCTCCTTCTTAAGGCACCGCCTCTTGAAGCTGTTGTGCTAGTGATGGAGTTGGCTGAGTCTACCGGCTGCAGCCTCGTGTAATCCTGTACATTACCTCCTGCCATCACTGAAACAACCACTCACAATGCATCTATAGAAATTTGCAAGAATTTTAAAGATAAGATTTAAAGATTAGCTTTGTTTGTCAACAGCCAACACAATCTAAGGATGTCCTGGGGCAATCTGCAGGTGTTGCCATGCTTCCATTGACAACAGAGTGTGTCCGCAACTTACTAGCACTTACTTTGGTCATGAGTGACATACCTCAATTCTCCTCAAACTCCTAACAAAGTATCAACTGATCTGCATTCTCTTACACATCGTTGTTTTAAGTAATCCCACAATGTGAGAATGTAGATTTTTTTTCCCCTTCAGTGATGCCAGGAGGTAATATTCTATTTTTTTTTGTTGGAGCTGCTGTGAGGCTCACTGTTCAGCCATTGGATCTTGTTTTTGGTTGTCCGAGAAATAAACACGTTTTGTAAGAGCCACTAAGTGTGTTAAACAACTAGATTGACTGTGAGCTACAGTATGTTGTGTAAAGCATAGAGGAGTAATTGTGGGCATAAATTCTGTTCTGTAAACAGCAATGGTTGATTATAAATTATTATTAAAATAACTTCTTGAAGGACTGGTAATTTTCTGGGCAAGAGCTTTATTACTAATATCTGGAATATACTAATGGAAACTGCATCCTAAAATCCAAAATTTAAG
Organism: Mobula hypostoma; assembly: GCF_963921235.1. Classification (NCBI taxonomy): domain Eukaryota; kingdom Metazoa; phylum Chordata; class Chondrichthyes; order Myliobatiformes; family Myliobatidae; genus Mobula; species Mobula hypostoma. The sequence continues at coordinate 171,267,855 of NC_086100.1, forward strand.
ATTCTGCTGATACTCCCTTGCCTTACTCTAACAACAAGCTGCAATTAACTTTAACATCTTCCTATATACAGTTTGTATTTCACCTTTAGGGACAATCTCATCAGCATCAATGAGCTGATCAGTGCGATGAAGCAGATCCAGAACATCCCACACCATAAATTACAGAAGATTGCTGAATCTCTTGATGAAAATAAGGACGGAAGGATTGATATCAATGACGTCATTAAAGTAAGTTCAAAATCTCGAGTTTTTCCTGACATTAATAGACTGATACATAATCATTTTCAGGGGGAGAAATCTGACATTTTTCACGTCTCAGCATTAAAAAAAATTGAAAAACTATTTGTAGATTTTATTGTACGTCTAACATAGACAGTGTGTATCTTTTTATTACCTAGTTGCTCTGAATAGCTTTCCAGATTTAGAAGTGTTTGCAGTGGTATTCTTCGATCAGTGGAACAGACCTGTATGGAAAATAATTGAATACCACATGAAACCATTACATACAGATAGATGGCCAATAATATTCTGACATGGTCATCCACTGATAATTGATTACAGTAACGTCAAAAACCTAATTGCTTGGTAAAAAACTTTAACTATTCTCTTTTTTAATCAAAAATCTTAGAAAGACTGTGTGCATTATTTGAGAACTGTGAATATGTTTTAAGTACCTTGCAAATGAGAATGGAGTTACCTTCCTTGTCATAATTGACATGCAAAGGTCACCACAGATCACACTTCATTTAGTTTGTAAATCATGAAATGGTAAAACTTTTTTGCTTATGGCTCAAATGTAATTGCTCATTTGCTGCCTCATTTTCCAAACGTGTTTAAGTTCCTTTTGCCATCGTATCATGAAAGAGAAGGACCTTTAAGTTATTTACCAAGCAGTTAGCTTTTTGATGATAGTTATGTAATAAATTATCTGTAGATGATCATGTCAAAATAATACTGGCCATCTATCTGTATATAATGGTTTCATGTGGATATTTCAATTATTTTTCATACAGGTCTGTTCATAAGCTGTTGTCAGTTCAGAGTATAATATTGTGTCAGTAGTGACTCAAGCTGCTATTGTCATTTTCAATTGTGTTGCCTTTCATTGAAGAAGTGCTCAGTACTGTCACCTTATCCATCTTGAATACAGACGAAGCAAATTTAAAGTAGTCTTACAAACAAACCATTAAGTTGGTTTAACACAGAAAACGCTCATTTCCAGTACAAAAGCAAAATAAGGATTATGTCCTGGAATTAATATTTTGTATATTTTGACTTTTTTTTAATATAACTAGCTGAACTTTATCACCTTATTAGCTGAGAAAGCTGAATATCCAGGTGCCACGTAATTTCAAAACTATACACAAACTGCCCAAATCCCTGCTATATTATCCTTGAGACCACCTTAAAACTATCTGAACTAGGAAATGCTTTCAGTTCTGTTACAAAACTCCACTGAGGTCTGACAATCCACTGACAGAAGAAGAATTTAATTTGGCTAAATAGTTTGCATTTCTCAGCTGCTATGAATGGATGCAGCCTCAATTCTGCATACTTCATTCAGAGAGTTACAGAAGAAGGAATGTTTCTCTGTTCATTTTCCAAACAGCAATACTCTCAAGCAAGGCTTTTAACCTTTTCCTAAGCAGGTGTCTTTACAAGTTGTATTTTTGTAGTTCTGTTTCCTCTTGGACTTTTTGAACTTCAAATAAGTTTTAACCAAGAACTGCAGCTTCAACAGATGTTATCTTTCCTGGGCTTCTGAAAGTACTGTGTTTATGCAGCTGTTTCAACTATGGATGAAACATAGAATATGTCAGAGAAAGCCCTTGCTTCCAGAGTTGTCTGAGCAACTGTGCATTATGAAGCTTTACTCAACACATGTTTAATTTAGTTCAAGTTCACACAGAGTGAAGTTGACATGTACTTAATCTAAATTGAATGGCTGCTACTAAAACCCTCAGTGGGCTAGTGGTTCAGATATTGCTGTGATCTCTTATAGCTTTGAGGGGAAGAGGGGCTATGAACAAGATGTAGATAAAATTAAATGAACAGGACATTGTCCTAGCATACCATGCATATTAAAGGAACCTCGGCTTCACATCAGAGTGAAATTATGAATTTGTTTGTCCCCCGATGAAAAGTATCCAATAATTGTGCAACCCCGAAAACTAAGAATTGTTATGAGCCTCTTAGATTGGTGTTTGGGCCAAGTACTTAATCATGACCATCATAGATAATTATCATTTTCACACTGAGAAGATTAAAAGAAACAGGAATATATAGCAAGGCCGTTTGATCAATGAAATGGCAGCTGCTACTTGATAATTTAATTAGTATCTGTGTTTACCAACGTGCAGAAGGTGCAGAAAAAAGGGTAAGAATAGAATGCAACAAACGCAAGGTAAAGATAGAACCAGAGAATCATTTCTTTTCTCAAGCAAAATAATGGCAGTTCTGTTGTTCAAGTGTTAATCAGTATGGTTGATTCTTAACAATCATCTCAGTTTGAGAGCAATTGGAGATGGTTGCTGCTAGATTCCTTTATCTCTTGATTCCCTTAAATTCAAAAATCTATCAAATTCAGAATTGAATGAATAAAAGAGGCAGAGTATCACCTGCAAGTGCTACTTTGTTGCATGGTTAATACGAGGAACTTAAGACTACATTTTCCCCATTGTTTGGTCTGATTGGTAAGGAAGAATATTTTGTATTTGCTGCACTCACCCCACCCCCCACCCAATCACTCCATTTTATCTCGGCATATTGGCCAATGATAATGTAGGACCATTATTTTTCTAAAAGTCCCTGGATTTTTATGCCCTTGTGTGAACAATGCAAATGAATTTTTAAGAACTGTTTTAAAGTACTGATATTAAGATAAGGTAGAAGATCTGTAAACTGTTATTGATTATCTTTTTTTCATCTTGTTTGATCTTTTGCAGGTAGTGAAACTAATTGATAAAGAGGATATAGACATCTCAACTAATCAGGTTGCAGAAATTTTGGAATTATTACGCAAAGAAGAGAAAGTTGTAGAAAACCAAAAAGTGAAGGAGAAATCTGAGAAGGAACAGCTGGCAGAAATCCAGAATTAAACTGTTCTCACTATGTCAGAACTCATCTAATTCATTTGTTTGATTTCTCTTTTGAAACTTAAAAGAAGTATTTGCATAGCTGGGAAAATCAAGTGGATAATATATATTGGAAAGAAATTGTAGTTTTCTGTATCTCACTGAAGAAATTGAATAATGTTCAATTTAGAATTGAACCCTTCATTCCAGATGCTTGAAAACGTTAGATTTTTTTTCTTTGAAGTGAAAAATAACAGAAATGTGATGTGGTAAGCTGAGTATCTTTATAAATGAACAAAATAGCAACAAATCTCAGTCTTGATGGTAATCGATCTTGTTCCTTCAAGTGCTTGCCTTGCTGAAGCTTATTTAAATTTTAAAAATTTGCTTGCAGTAGTGTCCATTAAATTGAATATATATGAATTCAATAACCTAGTGTTATAAAATTGAATTGGATAAATGCCATACCAAAAAATTGATATTTCTCACATGGGTGAAATTCTTATAAAAATTTCCACTGAAATTTTGCTATCCTTGGGTGTACCTACTACTCCTGTCATATAGTGCATCCTTTCAGCTACAGCTTACCTGTTTTTAATATATGCCTGTTGAATTGGTTATTTCCATGTACTGCTATATTGCTCAAACAACTTGCTTCACCTGTACTGCTAAAAGCATATGATTTGTCAATGAAATTTTAAGAATACACTCAGGTATTGATAAATTTATATTTGAAGTGGTTTACTTTGTAAAGATCAAACCCTTTTCAAATTGTATCTATATTTAAATTGCAGATACTGTGGTTAATGCTTTGAGATTTGCTTACCTGTACAAAATTGGACTTCACTAAAGGATGTTAATGTGGCTAATGAATTTTGAAGGTCGTTCACATTTTGATTGTAGAATTTCATTTAATTATTTTTAGCTACCCATGTTAACAGGAATATATATTCCCCTGGTAAAATTTGTTTCTTCATAATTGCACACTTTTACATCGCAGTTCTTTGTGAGTAAGAAATGAAGAAACTGGTTAACCTTCAGAAAGACCACTCAGTTCTGGGTTCCAATGCCTTTAGTACCACACAAAATGTATTTTGATTCCTAATTATTTCCTAAACTATTTGTATGATGCTTATGACCGTTGCACAAAGGTTGTATAGTTACAGATCTATTTGTGCATTATTTGCACTATTTAACACTTGAGAATAATTTTGTTTGGAATTAAGGCTGTTAATAACTGAATCAATTGAGTCTCCATAACAATATTGTCAAGTAGTTAATCTTTATTTCTGCATTGAAGCTTGCACACTTTACACTGGAAATTATTTGAATAACTTACTTGCTTAAGACTCCATTAATGTTTTTGAGTTACAGTACTGTTCCTAATAATTTTTTTCACAATGTCAAATCAAATAGTTATTCAAATACTAACAATCTATAGCAGATGCTGAAAATCCAAACAACACAGACAAAATACTGGAGGAACTCAGCAAGCCAGGCAGCATCTGTGGAAATGAGTAAGCAGTTGTCATTTTGGGCCGAGACCCCTCGTCAGGCGTCGTGATGAAGCTCATTGTGCATTGAAAATGAGATCTGTGTAACTGAAATATTAAATGCATTATGACCAATTCCAAAGGCGATGACCTGCCCAAATAAATTGGTTTGGAAGCGGAGACACAAATTTGATAAAATAAGTCATTTGGTTGTATATTATGCTAAATGAAGCTATAGTGTGGTCAGTAACCTCTTCACAGTTTCTGCATCCTTCTTCATTAGTTATTTGTCTTTTGTTATAACAACAGACAAGCAAAAACAGTTTTGGAATAATTTTTCCCACTCCATACCTATTCACTCACTACTCCGTGTTGCTCTTATTTCAGCCAAGTCTAAATTTTAGAATAATTTGGCAGAGCAATTGATTATACTGCATGGTGATATACTGAGGGCTATACACTCCTTTCACTGCGTGACCTCGATTCAAAATAATGGCCAAAGGTAAAGAGACTATGCAGATTCTCTGTTTTACATTTCAGGACACAAACTAAAATTGTAAATAACTTGATAATCTAATTGAAATATAAAAAAGATCTAGCTGATATGAAGAATGTAACATTTAATACTAGTTTACTATTCAGTACTAACAAATTAAAAAGAAAAGGTTTTGCTTTCTTTTAAACTGAATTTTATCCAGTCTGGAACTAATTAAAATAGTATCTTAAGGAAAAAAAAACTTTTTGATGACTGTCAAAACTAGAAAAAAATCACTGAAATCATTTGGAGTCCAAAAATCAAACTAAACATTCAATTAAGGGTGTTGCTATGGAATTGAGTTATGTAATTACAATGTAAATGTATCCCTTCTGTAAAGGGAAATATGAGTGCACAGCAATCTGCAAAGTTAAGCATTTATCAAATTCAAAGGGAAAATTGTTAAATTAACATGTTTAATGCCTTGTAGAACTTGTACACATTTTGAAAGTGAACTACAGTATTTGTGATGTTGGACGATACTTTTTGTTGTAATCTTGACACACTTGTTGCTTGTGTTAATACAAATGATAGTTCTGCTTTATTAGATATTTCTTGCTTTAATGTTAATATATACAGAAGGTAGTGCACTGAACTTTGAAAAATGATAGATACATTTTTAATAATGAAACAATGGACTGATCTTTGGAAAAAGTTAAATTCAAAAATATCTAAATATTCATGTTTAATAATTGAACAGCTGGTATGATTAAAGTACACCAAGAATTAAATCCCACGTGTCTTGCCGTTTTCCTTCCTCGTGGATTTTTCAGTTTCTGTGAACTATAAGGAATCAGCTGATCTTCAGGATATCCTCCAGGCAAGTGCAGTGTACTTGCATCGTGTGTCATGCAGCTGAACAAAATCTAACCCAAGGACCATCAGTCGAACAACATAGCTAGCTTCTATTACCTTGTAAATGCATTTTAAGTTTCAACGCTGCTTCTGGGTTTGCATTTTTAAAACATGAAATGAAATCAAATTGGGAAAGGCAAGGATGTTTGCATTACTATAGCAGAAAGTCCAATTGATGTATTTATTAATAAACTTTAATCTAACAAATGAAGGAGATTGTGTGACCTGCACTGATCGACAGGTTTTGCAAATCTACTTGAATGAAATTTGCCCTTGTATGTTTAGGTGACTATTCAATGTTAACGTGTTAACATTTGTACTTAAAAGATATGGACACTTTGTTCAAACTAGGTTAACACTGACTCAGAAACTATGGACAGAATTTGAAAAGATTCAAATTTCAAATGAAAACTTTCACACTCTAGGTATTGTCTACCTCTTTGAATGAAGTTTTTCTTTTGAGTCTTAATCAGGGCAGCAGTATTTCGGGATAACATCAGAAATTTAGTAATAAGAAAAAAGAACATTACTGAATGAAATTTGGTAGAAGTTAATCCATTTTCACTTAGAAAAGTAGTAATCAACTTTCATTCCTGGAAGGATATACTGGAAATATTTGGAGTACCATACAGAGTTCTGAGCTCAATTTAAAATGAGACTCCAGAATCACTGACAGTGAAATCTTTGAAGAATCACAACGATGAAATGTTAATACTGATCTCAAAAACACCTTTCTCAAAGGTCAGAATTTAAAAGAATGATGAGATAAAACTATGGGCCAGAACTATAATTCAAACAGAAAATGATTGAAAATAATTAAAATTGTGCAGCATATGTGGAAGGAGGAAACAAATCAATATTTCAAGTCAACAACCTTTCATCATTATAGAGTTTAATATTTTATATAATTGGAAAGTAACTTTTGGACAACACAATACCGTACTGCATACACAAATTCACACCAGTTTAGAATGCTGATGTGGTTCCATCCCAACAGATTGTCCTGGGTGCTTACAGCTTTTATAGGTGATTTTGGAGCTATTTTCATCCAGGTGAGGAGAGTGGAGTCCAATCATAAATGACGAAAAGGCTTTGGGAAATTGCAAATAAGTCACTCATCACAGAAAATTCAGTTTTTTTTTGGATACATTATCTAGCTGGGTAATGATGACAATCCCCCCCCCACCCCACCCCACCCCACCCTTTAGATTATCAATGATGGGGAGTGGAGGATGGTAGTCTTGTTAAAAATCATAAGGGTTTTGTTGGACATTGCAGTTAGTTGATCCTTGCATAGAGAATACTGTGCAGCTGTTTGTGTGAGTTCCCTTTTCACATTTAGTTTCCCTCATTAATATCCTCTCCAGTATGAACGCAATCTGTTCCAATCATTTTCATTATTTGCATTTGTAAAGGCTGAACTTCCAGAACAGACACTCCACTCTTGAGTTCCATCATAGTAAGGGACCATCAGGAGGAGAGAGAGGAAAGTATGCAAGCTTTGTCCGAAAAAGTAAAACAACCCTGCCAACTAAACAAATTTTTGGTTTGTGACTGCACAAAATGGAGGAAGGAAAGTCCAGGGAGATCACTAATGAGCTAGAATCTCCATCGTGCACATGGAACCCAGTGAAAATGTCAGAAGGAATACACCACCTTTCAATCTACCCATTTACCTCATTTGTGACAGTCTACAGCTTGCACATTGGTCTGTGATGGTGTGTTTCAGAAACTATTGTACTTCTTTGTGTTGAAGATTATGGGTTGGGGGGTTGCTGTCGGGGTAGATTAAGTGTAGCCAGTACTCACCACAAATACTAGGCCTCAGTGTGGAAGGGAAGGAATGTTTAAGATCATGGGTGGGGTGCTGATCAGGAAAGGATGCTTTATCCTCAATAGTGCTGAGCTTTTTGAATGTTGTGCAACATTGCGAATTTGAAGAGGGAGGCACATTAATAAAGTTAACAATGGATTATATCACATACCTCTCCACAAAACCATCTGCCTGTATTTGTTCATTTTGTAAGCTGTACTTCATCCAAGCTGGACGTTACCCATGCCAAGCTTCTCAAGTGACTGCCGTCTATCAGACTGGTGGAGCAAAAAGTAAGCTGCTGGAGGAACTCTGTAGGTCAAGCAGCATCTGTGGAAGCAAGAAAATGGTTGATGTCTCGACTCAATGTCCAACTACCCTTTTGCCTCCACAGATCCCCCTCACCCTACTGAGATCCTCCAGCAGTTTATTTTTCACTGCAGACTCTAGCATTGGCAGTCCCTTGCATTCCCCATTGGAATAATTATTGGCCAGACGACATACTTCATTCATTTGCATAATACACCCTGGATTCCTGATGATACCATGCAGGTGCAAGGAAGATTGGTTGATTGGAAGATCAGCTTGAATTGAAAGGTGATCAATGAAATTATCAAAGCAAAATGGATTTGAAAATGTGCTAAAATATCTGTAATTAAGCAGATAGATCCCACTGACTTACAGCAATTTGCACTTACAAAACACCTTTACCATTGGTGCAGAGGAGAATTCAGTGATTTTACAGAGGTATGTAGACTCATGAGGTGCATGGGCAGGGTTGGGGAATCAACAACCAGAGAGCATAGGTTTAAAGTGAGTGGGGGAGATTTAATAGGATCCCAAGGGGTAATGTTTTCACCCAGAGGGTATTGGAATACGAATTACTAGCTACCAGTAGAAATGGGCGAGACAGGTACATTAACAACATTTATAAGATACATAGGCTAAATGGGACAGGCTTAGATGGCGATCATGGTTGGCACCGATGCAACCCTAATATATTACAGTAAAACGTTAGATGAATGTGTTTTCTATCTGGCATAGACAGGATGGGCAGAATGACGCCTTTCATGATGAACCGTGTTACTGGAGAGTTATAACGGGTCAATGCCACGTGCAAACAAGGATGATTCTGGCCTCAGCAAAGAAGCATTCAGCAGAGTCTGAAAGGCAGAACACAGGCATGAAAAATAACATATGTTGATTGGAACAATTTGTATTTATCTGGCTATTGCTTCCTCAGTTTACGCTACGACACATGCTTAGGAATCTCGGCCCTTGTATCATTCCAAAGTCATGGACTTCCTCACTTTGCCATCAGGGGGAGCTCTGGATTCATTTTAAAGTGAAGATTCAAAATAAAGCAAAAATCAATTTGGCCCAAAATTCATGTAACCAAATAACACCCGCTCTTTTCTCACTGATGTGAAAAATATATATAGGCTTAGCACATCTACTTGCACCCTTGGCCGTTTTGTTTTTACCTAAGGTAGTGCCTTGGTTGGATAATGACTTGTTTCCTCATTCAGTTCTGTGGGTCCCGGGCCAAGTACGGAGTCTGCGGTCCCTCCCGCACTGATGCAGAATATACTTGCTGGAACAGCAGCTTGGGTAGCTTCGTGAGGCTTTGTGCCTTTGCCCTTTAGGCTGGGTTTCTGATGTAAGTTTCCAGTACCATGATGAAGGCTTCTCCACTTTGCTATGGTGTCTTAGGGCACAGGTGGAGAGCATTCTAACTGATTGCATCACCGTCTTGTATGGAGGCTCCATTTAACATTAACCACCTTTTTATTTTTCCCATTTGCCCATCAACATCACCTAGATTGTCTTATATAATAAGGCCAATTTACAGAAATCTATTAACCTAGTAAACTGCAATTCCTTCAGACATGCACTACAATATTCAAGAAAAGTTTGGATAAGTTTATGGATGGGAGGGATAGTCATAGAACATGACAGCATATAAAATGGCCATTCAGCCCATCTGATCAGTGACAAACCATTAATCTACCTAGTTCCATCGACCTGCACGCGGACCATAGCCCACTATAGCCCATCCATTGATGTACCTATTCAAATTTCTCTCAAATGTTGAAATTGACCCCACATTTACCACCTGCACTGGTAGCTCATTCAACACACTAACCATCCTGTGAGTGGAGAGGTTTCCCTTAAACATTTCACCTTTCACCCTGAACCCATGACCTTTAGTTTTAGTCTCACTCAACCCTAGTGGGAAAAGCCTGCTTGCATTTACCCTATCTGCATCCCTCGATTTTGTATAACCTCTCTCAAATGTGCCCTCAATCTTCTACTTTCTAGGGAATAAAGCCCTAACTTTCCCCTATAACTCAGGTCCCCAAGTTCCAGCAAACTTGTTAATTTTCTCTGCACTCTTCAATCTTATTTACACCCTTCCTGTGGGTTGGTGACCAAAGCTAGATGCAATACTCCAAATTAGACCTCACAAATGTCTGATACAACTTCAACACAACATCCCATCTCCTGTACTCAATAAATTGATTGTGCTTGAAGCTTTCTTTACAACCCTGTCTAACTGTGATGCCACCTTTAACACTCCTCCCATCCGGTAGGCGCTACAGGAGCCTCCGCTCCCGCACCAGCAGGCACAGGAAGAGCTTCTTCCCTGAGGCTGTAACCCTGCTGAACCTCTCATCACAGTGCTAAGCAGTATTGCATCCGTATTGTACTGTCTTAGTACTTTTATATTTGTGTGCTGTAGCGCTTTTTTTATTCGCAGTTATTTTGTAACTAACACTATTCTTTGCATTTCTGGTCAGATGCTAAATGCATTTCATTGGCTTTGTATCTGCACTTGGCACAATGACAATAAAGTTGAATCTGATCTAAAATCTAAAACCTTCAGGAATTCTGGATCTGTATTCCAAGATCCTCTTCTACTGCACTCACCATGTAAGACCTACCCTGGTTGGTCCTTGCAAAGTGCAACACCTCACACTTGTCTGCAATAAATTCCATCTGCCATTTTTCAGCCCATTTTTCCAGCTGATCCAGATCCCGATGCAAGCTTTGATAATCTTACTTGGTGTCCACTACATCCCCATTCTTGGTGTCATTTGCAAATTCGCTGATCCAGTTTACCACATTATCATCCAGATCACTGATATAGATGACAAACAATAATGGACCCAGCGCAGATCCTGCGACTTTGTGGAAGAAGCAGAGGGTGGTTGTAGGTGATTGCCTCCCTAACTGGAGGCCTATAACTAGCGGAGTGTCAATGTCTAATCCAGTTTACTACCTCACCTTGAATGTCAAGCGATTGAACCGTCTTGACCAATCTCCCAAGCAGGAGTGAACACCTTGTCAGGTCCTAAGGATTTATCCACCCTAATTTGCCTCAGGAAAACAAACATCTCCTCTTCTGTAATCTTTATAAGGTCCATGACCTCACTGCTGCTTTGCCTCATAGCTATAGACTGTGTCTGTATCCTGAGTAAATACAGATGCAACATCCATTTACGATCTTCCCCCATCTCTTTTGGCACTACACATTGATTACCATTCTGATCTTCTAGAGGACCAATTTTGTCACTTGCTACCATTTTGCTCTTAATGTATCTGTAGAATCCCTTAATCTTCTCTACTAGAGTAATCTCATGTCTTCTTTTAGCTCTCCTGACTGCGTTCTTAAGTGTCTTCTTGTATTTTTTTATATACTGCTCAAGTACCTAATTGAGAACGTAAGGAGGCATGGGATCCAAGGGGAAATTGCTTTGTGGATCAAGAACTGGTTTGCCCACAGAAGGCAAAGAGTGGTTGTAGATGGGTCACATTCTGCATGGAGGTTGGTGACCAGAGGTGTGCCTCAGGGCTTTGTTCTGGGACCTCTACTCTTCGTGATTTTTATAAATGACCAGGATGAAGAAGTGGAGGGATGAGTTAGTAAATTTGCTGATGAATTTGGAGGTGTTGTGGATAGTGTGGAAGGCTGTCAGAGGTTACTGCGGGACATTGATAGGATGCAAAACTGGGCTGAGAAGTGGCAGATGGAGTTCAACCCAGATAAGTGTGAGGTGGTTCATTTTGGTAGGTCAAATATGATGGCAGAATATAGTATTAATGGTAAGATTCTTGGCACTGTGGAGGATCAGAGGGATAGACAATAGACAATAGGTGTAGGAGTAGGCCATTTGGCCCTTCGAGCCAGCACCGCCATTCACTGTGATCATGGCTGATCATCCACAATCAGTATCCAGTTCCTGCCTTATCCCCATAACCTTTGATTCCGCTATCTTTAAGAGCTCTATCCATCTCTTTCTTGAAAGCATCCAGAGACTTGGCCTCCACAGCCTTCTGGGGCAGAGCATTCCATATATCCACCACTCTCTGGGTGAAAAAGTTTTTTCTCAGCTCCGTTCTAAATGGCCTACCCCTTATTCTTAAACTGTGGCCTGTGGTTCTGGACTCACCCATCAGCGGGAACATGCTTCCTGCCTCCAGCGTGTCCAATCCCTTAATAATCTTATATGTTTCAATAAGATCCTCTCTCAGCCTTCTAAATTCCAGAGTATACAAGCCCAGTCACTCCAATCTTTCGACATATGACAGTCCCGCCATCCTGGGAATTAACCTTGTGAACCTACGCTGCACTCCCTCAATAGCAAGGATCTTGGGGTCTGAGTGCACAGGACACTCAAAGCTGCTGCACAGGTTGACTCTGTGGTTAAGAAAGCATACGATGCATTGGACTTCATCAATCGTGGGATTGAGTTTAGGAGCCGAGAGGTAATGTTGCAGGTATATAGGACCCTGGTCAGACCCCACTTGGAGTACTGTGCTCAGTTCTGGTCGTCTTACTACAGGAAGGACGTGGAAACCATAGAAAGGGTGCAGAGGAGATTTACAAGGATGTTGCCTGGATTGGAGAGCATGCCTTATGAGAATAGGTTGAGTGAACTCGGCCTTTTCTCCTTGGAGCGATGGAGGATGAGAGGTGACCTGATACAGGTGTACAAGATAATGAGAGGCATTGATCGTGTGGATAGTCAGAGGCTTTCTCCCCCAGAGCTGAAATGGCTAGCACGAGAGGGCACAGTTTTAAGGTGCTTGGAAGTAGGTACAGAGGAGATGTCAGGGGTAAGTTGTTTTATTTTAAACATGCAGAGAGTGGTGAGAGCGTTGAATGGGCTGCCAGTGACGGTGGTGGAGGCGAATACGATAGGGTCCTTTAAGAGAGTCCTGGATAGGTACATGGAGCTCAGAAAAATAGAGGGCTATGGGTAACCCTAGATAATTTCTAAGTTAAGGACATGTTTGGCACGGTTTTGTGTGCCGAAGGGCCTGTGTTGTACTGTAGGTTTTCTATGTTTCTATGTTTACCTCATTTGTTCCTGCCTGTCTATCTGTGCTATGCATCACATTTTTCTTAACCAGGGCCTAAATATCTCTCAAGAACCAAGGTTCCCTAAACCTGCTCATCTTTTATTCTGATAGGAACGTACAAACTCTGTACTCCCAAAGTTTCATTTGTACATCTTTGCCAGTAAAAAACCTGCCCAATCCACACATGCTGGATCCTTTCTGAAACCATCAAAATTGGCCTTTCTCCAATTTAGAATCTCAATCTCAGAACTAGACCTTTCCTTTTCCATAATTACCTTGAAACTAATGGTATTATGATCACTAAATGCAAAATGTTCCCCTACACAAATTTCTGTCACCTCTCCTGTCATGTTCCCTAATAGTAGATCTAGTATCTCACTCTCTCTCGTTCACTTCAATGTATTGATTAAGGAAACTTTCCTGAACACATTTGTCAAACTCCTTTCTCATCCAGACCTTTTAGAAGTTGGGAGTCCCTGTCAATATATCGAAAATTTAAATAATCTACTATCACAATCTAGCAACAGTCTGCAATCCCTCCACAAATTTGTTCCTCTAAACCCCACGGACCGTTGGATGGTAATATAATTGCATTAACGTGGTCAACCCTTTCTTGTTCCTACAAAGCCTCACAAGATAAGCTCTCCAGTCTCCCCTGACAGCACTACTATGACATTTTATCTGACTAGTCATGCCCGACGTCGGCTCCCTAGGCCTGAGTCGAGGTAGTAGTAGTAGTAATGCCACCCCTCCCCCTCTGTCACACCTGAAATGACAAAACCTCGGAATGCTGAGCCATGTCCTGCCCTTCTTCAACTAAGTCTCACTAACAGCTGCCATGTCATAATTTCACACAAAATCCATGCCCTAAACTCATCTGCCTTTACTGTAATACTCTTTGCATTGAAGTATATGCAGCCATGCTCGACCTTTTGATTTTTAATGTATGTAGGTTTAACAATATCTTCCTTCACTATCCATTCTAGTGCTTTGGTTCCTATTGCCCCGTAACTCCAGTTTAACACCCCCCCCCCCCCCATGGAGCACTAGCAAACATTCTTGCTAAGATATTAGTCCCCTCCAGTTCAGGTGCAAACCATCCCTTCCGTACAGGTCCCATCTTTCCTGGAAGAGAGCCCAATGATCCAAAAATCTGAATGGCTTCCTCCTGCACCAACTCCTTAGCCTCGTGTTAAACTGCATGATCTTCCTATTTCTCAATGGCAAGATGGCGCCAGTGAACAATGTGACCAACAGCGATGTCCTACGGACAGTTCACAAAGCTGCTTCTTCTTCTTCCAGATGTGATTCTACTCTTAAGTTGCACGTGATTGGAACCCCTGTGATTTACATCCTGACGGTGTGTTTTTGTGCCGTGAGCAGATCTGGTGCTTCGCTGTCTCTGAGGGAGTTTGGAGAGGAGAGTACAGCCTAGAGGTCTGGAGGCCTGGCGATGGGCTTCGAGCCCATGATCGGCTCCACTGCTTCTCCTCGATTGAGGCATCGAACAAGGTTGAAGTCGATGAGGACGAGAGTGGTGGACGGGTGGGTGTTCAGCGCCGTCAGCCTGCGTTTGGCCGGTCTTCTCTCCCTCTCGCTGGCTGCTGTCAGAGTCTTGGGGTCTTTGCTACAAGGACTGGCCAGCAAAGCTGTGGACCTTGAGGTTCATGGTGCATGTATTTCTGGATTCTGCTTACCCTTTTATTTTGCTGCGTTTGAGTAGTTTGATTGGTTTGAGTGGTTTGATCTGGGATGCTTCAGCAAAGAATAGCTCTGTGTGCAGCCTGCAGTTGGGCTAGCAGTGTAGCACTGAACTGAACTAAACTAAACTAAATACTACTGGACTCCTGGTTCGATGTTTGTTATTTTGTGTGTAGTTTACTCATTTTTGGGAGATTTGTTCTTCTTTCGCGCGTTGGGTGTTTGATGTTTTCTTGAATGGGTTCCATGGTGTTTCTCAGAGTTATATTCTGTATACAGGTTTTTCCCGCTATCCGAGGGTAGAGCGTTCCTATGAAACGGCTCGTAAGCCGGAATGGCGTAAAGTGAATAAGCAATTACCATTTATTAATATGGGAAAAGTTTTTGAGCATTCCCAGACCCAAAAAATAACCTACAAAATCATGCCAAATAACACATAAAACCTAAAATAACAGTAACATATAGTAAAAGCAGGAATGATATGATAAATACACAGCCTATATAAAGTAGAAATACTTTTCTGCAGCACTGTCTAGCGCAGCAAAAATCTTGCAGAAGCGCTCTCGTCAGAAACACTCTCTCCAGTAACCTTTAAGCTATGAAGCTGCCAAATCATACCAAATAACACATAAAAATACACAGCCTATATAAAGTAGAAATAATGTATGTACAGTGTAGTTTCACTTATGGAATCGGGAAGACTCCAATAAATTGCAGTTTTGTCACAGTTAAACACTTATATGAATAAGCACCTGATGCAATCGGCAGTCACCTCTGATCTGGGCTGACATTTACGTGCCCAGCAGCATCTAATTAATTAGCTTGTTTATTTCGGCTTTTTTCTTAAAGATGTGCTGGGTGTGTTCCGACTACTGTTGCACTGTTGCATTCTTCGCGGCAATGTATTGGTGCGCGGCCTGGAGGTTGGGGGCCACTGCTTAAACTACGAAGCTGCCCTCGCCTCAGAAACCGATCAAACCACCCATGACTACCTTTAAATTCCACTTTCGCAACACTTTCATCACCATCGTCCAGTACTTTCTGTTTCAGCTTATTAAAAAGACTGACTGATTTCTCCTTAAGTATAAGAAAACTTAATGGAACACCACGATTTGTACACCCATCAATCCACTCAAGCAACAGACTTTCCATTTTATCCATTATTGGATGCCGACTAAGAGAGACCACTTTGCTACGAGCAGAACCAATAGTAACATCGGCAGCTTTCAAAATTCTCTCTCTCTGCGTATAAATAGTGCGAATGGTGGACGCGGGCAAGTTCAACGCGCGGACAAAATCCTTACTTCGTTCACCACGATCGAAACGCTTAATTATGTCTAGTTTTACGCTAAGTGTAACACCCTTACGAGCTCTTTTAGGCTTTTCCGATACCTTAGAACTCATCTTGCTAATGGATGCACAAAATAAATGAGATAAAGCACGTGTTTAAGCAATGCTGGCTAGAATGCAGTTCCAGAGGAGGAGCTTGGCTGTTCACATGTGCGCTGCCTTTTTTCATAACAGTGAAAACACCTTCTGTTAGCAAAAACAGGTATCTAATGTAGGTCTTTCGTAACAGCGAGGTGTTGTAAAGCGTTCGGAAAACGGGGGCCACCTGTACATACTTTGATAATAAATTTTCTTTGAATCTTTGAATCTCTGCGCTGACAACCCTGGAGGTCCTGTTCTTCAACTCAGCACCCAAGTCCCTGAACTCACTTTGCAGGACATTGTCACCCCTCCTTCCCATGTACCTGACCTCTGGCTGCTCACCCTCCCACTTAAGAATGCTGTGGACTCGATCTGAGATGTGCCTGACCCTTAAACCTGGAAGGCAAACCATCTCATTCTCATCCACAAAACTTCCTTTCTGTTCTGCCAAGCAATAGATCCCCCATCACCACAGCTCATCACTTCTTTCCCCTTCCCTTCTGAGCCACAGAGTCAGACTCAGCGCCAGAGACCTATCCACTGTGGCTTTCCTTTGCTAGATCATCCCCCCAATAATATCCGGAGTGGTATACCTGTTGTCGGGGGGCAGTGGGGGGAATGGCCACAGAGGTACCCTGCACAGGCTGACTACCCCCATTCCCTCTCCTGACAGTCACCCAGTTACCCGTGTCCTGCACCTTGGGTGTAACCATCTCCCTGTATGCTCCATCTATTAATCCCTCCGCCCCTCAAATGCTCTGGACTCTATCCATTTCCAGCTCCAACTCCTTAACATAGTCTGTTCGTAGCTGAAGCCAGATGCACTTCTTGCAGGTGTAGTTCTCAGGGGCACTCAAGGTTCCCCCCCCCCCCCCCGTTTTCCCACATCCTGCAAGAGGAGCATTCCACTATTCTGTTTGGATAAACATGCAATAAGAAAAAAGAAAGAACAAATAATGAAGAATACCAAAGGCCTATGCCTATCTTTGCGGAAGCCTCGCCAAGCCAACATTCCAACACTGGCCCACTCACACAATGGCCGCTCTGCTTAAACCTAACTTAATCCAATCAGGCTTGTTTAAAGAAACCCCTGCCCAGTTACCCATTAGTATATAACCTGTAGCACCAGAGGTCCCAACACATTGTTATACTAAGACAAGGAACGCCTACTATTCCAAGCCAAGACTGCATCTCAGTAAATTGGATCACTTGTCTGTCCTTTTCCTAACTGCACACAGGCAGGGGCCAAAGAGCAAGGCTCCAGAGATTAGGATGACAACGAGATGGTCGGGGGAGGCGGAGGAGCGGCTATGGGATAGCTTCAGGTTGCTGGATTGGGCCGGTTCAAGGACTCATCTGCGGATCTAAATGAATACACCACGGTTGTCACGGATTTTATAAAAACAGATGTCCTCACAAAATCATTTAGCCTTTTTCAACCACAGGCCCTGGATGATTCATGAGATCCACAATCTGCTGAGGGCCAGATCAGAGGTATTCAAGTCTAGCGACAAAGAAAGTCGCAAGAGGTCCAGGTCCAATCTCAGAAAAGCAATCTCACAGGAAACGTGGCAATTCCAGATTAAACTTGAATCAATGAAATTAAATTAAATCAATTTCAAATTAAACTCAACAGCTGCGGCAAGGCTTAAATGCTATCACCTCTTATAAAGTAAAATCAAGCGGCCATAGGCTATAACAGGGCTTTGCTTCCAGATGAGCTCAGTGCCTTTTCAGCTAGCTTTAACCATCAAAAGATGGAGGAACCGTCATGAACTCCCACAACCCTCGATGACCCTGTGATTTCAGTCTCTGAGACCAACGTGTGAGCACCCTTCAGGAGGGTGAACCCATGGAAGGCATCTGGCCCAGACGGGGTAAATGGCCAAGTACTGAAGACCTGTCATGATCAACTGGCTGCAGTGTTCACTTAGATCTTTAACCTCTCACTTCAGCAGTCTTGTGTACCCTCCAGCTTCAAGAAGGCTTCAATTATAAGAAGAACATGGTAACCTGCCTGAATGACTTTCATCCCAAAGCACTCACATCAAAGTTCAAAATACATTTATTATCAAAGTATGTATACTTTATACAACTTTGAGATTCGTCTCCTTACAGGCAGTCACAAAACAAATCAAAATCAGAATCAGGTTTATTATCACCGGCATGTGATGTGAAATTTGTTAACGTAGCAGCAGCAGTTCAATGCAATACATAATCTAGCAGAGAGAGAAAAATAATAATAAATAAAATAAAATAGGACATGCTAAATAAACAAGTAAATATATTACATATATTGAATAGATTATTTTAAAATGTGCAAAAACATAAAATTCTGTATATTAAAAAAAGTGAGGTAGTGTTCATTTAGGAATCGGATGGCAGAGGGGAAGAAGCTGTTCCTGAATCGCTGAGTGTGTACCTTCAGGCTTCTGTATCTCCTACCTGATGGTAACAGTGGAAAAAGGGCATGCCCTGGGTGCTGGAGGTCCTTAATAATGGACGCTGCCTTTCTGAGACACTGCTCCCTGAAGATGCCCTGGGTACTTCGTAGGCTAGTGCCCAAGATGGAGCTGACTAGATTACAACCTTCTGCAGCTTCTTTCAGTCCTGTGCAGTAGCCCCTCCACACCAGACAGTGATGCGCCTGTCAGAATGCTCTCCATGGTACAACTATAGAAGTTTTTGAGTATATTTGTTGGCATACCAAATCGCTTCAAACTCCTAATAAAGTATAGCCACTGTCTTGCCTTCTTTATAACTACGTCAATATGTTGGGACCAGGTTAAATCCTCAGAAATCTTGACACCCAGGAACTTGAAACTGCTCACTCTCTCCACTTCTGATCCCTCTATGAGGATTGGTATGTGTTCCTTTGTCTTACCCTTCCTGATGTCCACAATCAGCTCTTTTGTCTTACTGACGTTGATTGCCAGGTTGTTGCTATGGCATCACTCCACTAGTTGGCATATCTCACTCCTGTACGCCCTCTCGTCACCACCTGAGATTCTACCAACAATGGTTATATCATCAGCAAATTTATAGATGACATTTGAGTTATGCCTAGCCACACAGTCATGTGTATATATAGAGCAGTGGGCTAAGCACATACTTCTGAGGTGCGCCAGTGTTGATAACCAATTAATAGAATGGGCAAGGAAGTGGCAAATGAAATACAATGCTGGAAAATGCATATTCATGCACTTTGGTAGAAGAAATAAATGTGTAGACTATTTTCTAAATGGGGAGAAAATACAAAATTCTAAGATGCAAGAGGGCTTGGGAGTCCTTATGCAGAAAAGTCTAAAGGATAACTTGCAGGTTGAGTCAGTGATGAGGAAGGCAAATACAATGTTAGCATTCAATTCGAGAGATCAAGAATATAAGAGCAGGAATGTGATGCTGAGGCTTAATAAGGCAATGGTGAGGACTCACCTTTCCCACAACTGAATTTGGGCTCACCGGCCTATAATTTCCTGGTTTATTTTTTGACCCTTTCTTAAACAGTGGAACAACATTAGCCCCAATCCTCCAGTACCTCACCTGTCACTAAGTATGATTTAGAAACTTAGAAAACCTACAGCACAATACAGGCCTTCCCGCCCACAAAGCTGTGCCGAACATGTCCTTACCTTAGAAATTACCTAGGCTTACCCATGGCCCTCTATTTTTCTAAGCTCCATGTACCTATCCAGGAGTCTCTTCAAAGACCCTATTGTATCTGCCTCCACCACCATCACCAGCAGCCCATTCCACGCACTCACCACTCTCTGCGTAAAAAACTTACCCCTGACATCTCCTCCGTACTGCTTCCAAGCACCTTAAAACTGTGCCCTCTCGTGCTAGCCATTTCAAACCTGGGAAAATGCCTCTCATTATCTTATACACCTCTATCATGTCACCTCTCATCCTCCATCGCTCCAAGGAGAAAAGGCCAATTTCACTCAATCTATTCTCATAAGGCATGCTCCCCAATCCAGGCAACATCCTTGTAAATCTCCCTGCACCCTTTCTATAGTTTCCACATCCTTCCTGTAGTGAGGCGACCAGAACTGAGCACAGTACTCCAAGTGGGGTCTGACCAGGGTCCTAAATAGCTATAACATTACCTCTCAGCTCTTGAACTCAATCCCATGATTGATGAAGTCCAATGTACCATATGCCTTCTTAACCACAGAGTCAACCTGCATAGCAGCTTTCAGTGTCAAAATTTAGAGTGCCTAATAAAGGTATTCACTCCCCCTTGGAAAATTCCATGTTTTTTTACAACATTAAATCACAGTGGATTTAATTTGGCTTTTTGACAGTGATCAACAGAAAAGATTCTTTTGCATCAAAGTGAAAACAAATTTCTATAAATTGGTCTAAATTTATTGCAATTATTAAACACAAAATGATTGATTGCATAATTACTCACCCACTTCAAGTCAGTATTTAGTAGATGTATATTTGGCAGCAATTACAGCCTTGAGTCTGTGTGGATAGGTCTCTATCAGCTTTGCACATCTGAACACTGCAATTTTTCCCCATTCTGCTTTACAAACTGCTCAAGCTCTGTCGGATTGCATGGGGATTCTGAATGAACAGCCCCTTTCAAGTCCAGCCACAAATTCTCGATTGGATTGAGGCCTGGACTCTGACTTGGCCATTCTAGGACATTAACTTTGTTGTTTTTAAGCCATTTCTGTGTTGCTTTGGCTTTATGCTTGGGGTCCTTCTCTTGCTGGAAAACCAAGTCACAGTTCTCTTGCAGATTGCATCAGGATTTCCCCGTATTTTGCTGCATTCATTTTACCCTGTACCTTCACAATCCCTCCAGGGCCTGCTGCAGTGAAGCATCCCCACAGCATGATGCAGCCACCACCATGCTTCACAGCAGGCATGGTGTAATTTTGATGATGTGTGGTGTTTGCCTTACGCCAAACGTAGCATTTAGTCTAATGGCCAAAAAGCTCAATTTTGGTTTCATCAGACAATAGAACCTTCTTCCAGCTGACTTCAGAGTCTCCCACATGCCTTCTGGAAATCTCTAGCCAAGATTTCCGGTGGATTTTTTTTCAACAGTGGCTTTCTCTTTGCCACTCTCCCATAAAGCTGCAACTGGCGAAGCACCCGGGTAACAGTTGTTGTAGGCACAGTCTCTCCCATCTCAGCCACTGAAGTTTGTAACTCCCCCAGAGATGTCATTGATCTCTTAGTGGCCTCCCTCACTAGTCCCCTTCTTGGACGGTTTTTCAGTTTTTGAGGACGGCCTGCCCTAGGCAGATTTACAGCTGTGCCATATTCTTTCATTTCTTGTGATTGACTTAACTGTCCACATCTGCACCAGGTGCGCCGAGCTGCAGCACCTAAAAGACCGTGTTAGGGAACTGGGGCTGCAGCTCGATGACCTTCATCTGGTCGGGGAGAGTGAGGAGTTGATAGAGAGGAGTTGCAGGCAGGTGGTCACACCGGGGCCACGGGACGCAGACAAATGGGTCACGGTTAGGAGGGGGAAGGGGAAGGGTCAGGTACTAGAGGGTACCTCAGTGGCTGTGCCCCTTGACAAAAGTACTCCTGTTTGATTACTGTTGGGAGGGACAGCCTACCTGGGGGAAGCAACAGTGGCCGTGCCTCCGGCACAGAGTCCGGCCCTGTAGCTCAGAAGGGTAGGGAAAGGAAGAGGAGGCAGTAGTAATAGGGTACTCGATAGTTAGGGGGTCAGATAGGCGATTCTGTGGACACAGTCAGGAGACCCGGATTGTAGTTTGCCTCCCTGGTGCCAGGATCTGGGATGTTTTGATCGCATCCGAGACATCCTGAAGTGGGAGGGTGAGGATCCAGAGGTTGTGGTACATATAGGTACCAATGACATAGGTAGGAAAAGGGAAGAGGTCCTGAAAGGAGAATATAGGGAGTTAGGAAGGGAGTTGAGAAAAAGGACTGCAAAGGTAGTAATCTCGGGATTACTGCCTGTGCCATGTGACAGTGAGAGTAGGAATGGAATGAGGTGGAGGATAAATGCGTGGCTGAGGGATTGGAGCAGGGAGCAGGGATTCAAGTTTCTGGATCATTGGGACCTCTTTTGGGGGAGGTGTGACCTGTGCAGAAAGGACAGGTTGCACTGAATCCTAGGGGGACCAATATCTTGGTGGGGAGATTTGCGAAGGCTACTGGGGAGACCTTAAACTAGAATGACTAGCATGGTTGGGGGGTGGGAATCAAATTGAAGAGACTGGGAGAGAGGAGGTTAGTTCACAAATAGAGAAAGGTAGTAGACAGTGTGTGAGGGAGGATAGGCAGGTGACAGAGAAGGGGAGCACTCAGACCAAAGATGTAGGGGAGAAGGAAGAAAAAGATAATAAAGTTGTTTGCACCATTAGGGATAAACAGAGAGTAAGAGGTAGAGAGTTTCTTAAATGCATCTATTTTAATTCTAGAAGCATTGTACGAAAGGTGGATGAGCTTAGAGCATGAAACATGGTTGCAGGAGGGGTGTGACTGACAACTAAATATTCCAGGATTTCATTGCTTCAGGTGTGATAGACTAGGAGGGGCAAGACAGGGAGGTGTTGCATTGCTTGTCAGAAAAAATATTACAGCGGTGCTTTGGCAGGATAGATTAGAGGGCTTGTCTAGGGAGGCTATTGGGGTGGAATTGAGGAATGGGAAAGGTGTAGTAACACTTATAGGGGTGTATTATAGACCACCTAATGGGGAGCGAGAATTGGAGGAGCAAATATGTAAGGAGATAGCAGATATTTGTAGTAAGCACAAGGTTGTGATTATGGGAGATTTTAATTTTCCACACATAGACTGGGAAGCCCATTCTGTAAAAGGGCTGGATGGTTTGGAGTTTGTAAAATGTGTGCAGGATAGTTTTTTTTCAGCTATACATAGAGGTACCAACTAGAGAAGGGGCAGTGTAGGATCTGCTGTTAGGGAATAAGATAGGTCAGGTGACAGAGGTATGTGTTGGGGAGCACTTCGGGTCCAGTGATCGCAATGCCATTAGTTTCAATATAATTATGGCGAAGGATAGGACTGGACCCAGGGTTGAGATTTTTGATTGGAGAAAGGCTAACTTTGAGGAGATGTGAAAGGATTTAGAAGGAGTGGATTGGGACAATTTGTTTTATGGGAAGGATGTAATAGAGAAATGGAGGTCATTTAAAGGTGAAATTTTGAGGGTACAGGATCTTTATGTTCCTGTTAGGTTGAAAGGAAAGGTTAAAAGTTTGAGAGAGCCATAGTTTTCAAGGGATATTGGAAACTTGGTTCGGAAAAAGAGAGATATCTACAATAAATATAGGCAGCATGGAGTAAATGAGGTGCTCGAGGAATATAAAGAATGTAAAAAGAATCTTAAGAAAGAGATTAGAAAAGCTAAAAGAAGATATGAGGTTGCTTTGGCCAGTAAGGTGAAAATAAATCCCAAGGGTTTCTACAGTTATATTAATAGCAAAAGGATAGTGAGGGATAAAATTGGTCCCTTAAAGAATCAGAATGGACAGCTACGTGCGGAGCCAAAAGAGATGGGGGAGATCTTGAACAATTTCTTTTCTTCAGTATTCACTAAGGAGAAGGATATTGAATTGTGTAAGGTATGGGAAACAAGTAGGGTAGTTATGGAAACTATGATGATTAAAGAAGAGGATGTACTGGTGCTCTTAAGGAATATAAAAGTGGATGAGTCTCCGGGTCCTGACAGGATATTCCCTAAGACCTTGTGGGAAGTTAGTGAGGGAAAGGGCTCTGACAGAAATACTTCAAATGTCATTAGAAACAGGGATGGTGCTGGAGGATTGGTGTATTGCTCATGTGGTTCCATTGTTTAAAAAGGGTTCTAAGAATAAACCTAGCAATTATCGGCCTGTAAGTTTGACGTCAGTGGTGGGTAAATTAATGGAAAGTATTCTTAGAGATGGTATATATAATTATCTGGATAGTTAGAGTCTGATTAGGAACAGTCAACATGGATTTGTACGTGGAAGGTCATGTTTGACAAATCTTATTGAATTTTTTGAAGAGGTTATTAGGAAAATTGACAAGGGTAAAGCGGTGGATGTTGTCTATATGGACTTCAGTAAGGCCTTTGACAAGGTTCCACACGGAAGGTTAGTTAGGAAGGTTCAATTGTTAGGTATTAATATTGGAGCAGTAAAATGGATTCAGCAGTGGCTAGATGGGAGACGCCAGAAAGTGGAGGTGGATAACTGTTTGTCAGATTGGAGGTCTACATTTTGGTAGGACTAATCAAAATAGGACATACATTGTAAATGGTAGGGCATTGAGGAATGCAGTAGAACAGAGGGATCTAGGAATAATGGTGCATAGTTCCCTGAAGGTGGAATCTCATGTGGATAGGGTGGTGTAGAAAGTTTTTGGTATGCTGGCCTTTATAAATCAGAGCATTGCGTATAGGAGTTGGGCTGTAATGTTAAAATTGTACAAGGCATTGGTGAGGGCAAATTTGGAGTATTGTGTACAGTTCTGGTCACTGAATTATAGGAAAGATGTCAATAAAATAGAAAGAGTACAGAGGAGATTTACTAGAATATTACCTGGGTTTCAGCACCTAAGTTACAGATCAAGGTTGAACAAGTCGGGTCTTTATTCTTTGGAACGTAGAAGGTTGAGGGGGGACTTAATAGACGTATTTAAAATTATGAGGGGGATAGATTGAGTTGATATAGATAGGCTTTTTCCATTGAGAGTGGGGGAGATTCAAACAAGAGGACATGAGTTGAGAGTTAAGGGGCAAAAATTTAGGGGTAACACGAGGGGGAGCTTCTTTACTCAGACAGTGGTGGCTGTGTGGAACGAGCTTCCAGTAGAAGTGGTGGAGGCAGGTTCGATTTTGTCATTTAAAAAAAAATTGGATAGGTATATGGACAGGAAAGGAATGGAGGGTTATGGGCTGAGTGCAGATAGATGGGACTAGGTGGGTTAAGCATTCGGCATGGACTAGAAGGGCTGAGATGGCCTGTTTCCATACTGTAATTGTTATATGGTTATATGGTATATGGTACTCCAAGGGATATTCAGTGACTTGGAAATTTTCTTGTATCCATCTCCAGACTAGTGCTTTTCAATAACCTTTTTGTGAAGTTGCTTGGAGTGTTCTTTTGCCTTCATGGTGTAGTTTTTGCCAGGATACTGACTTGCCAGCAGTTGGACCTTCCAGATACAAATGTATTTTTACTGCAATCAATTGAAACACCTTGACTGCACACAGGTGATCTCCATTTAACTAATTATGTGACTTCAAAAAACCAATTGGCTGCACCAGTGATGATTTGGTGTGTCATTTTAAAGGGGGTGAATACTTATGCAATCAATTATTTTCTGTTCTATATTTGTAATTAATTTAGATCACTTTGTAGAGATCTGTTTTCACTCTGACACAAGAGTCTTTTTCTGTTGATCAGTGTCAAAAAAAGGCAAATTAAATCTACTGTGATTCAATGTTGCAAAACAATAAAACATGAAACCTTCCAAGGGGAGGGTGAATTCCTTTTATAGGCATTGTAAATACCTCTGCTAGTGCCCCAGCATTTTATGCACTTGCCTCCGATAGGGTCCAAGGGAACTTGACAGGCCCTGGGGATTTATCCACCCTAGTTTGCCTCAGGACAGCAAACAGAAAATCTGCATAGGGTCCATAACCTGGCTGTTTCTTTGTCTCACTGCTACATGTAATCCCCTGGTAAAGGTTGCACTGCTAACGTAATGGTCTTTCTGTAGAAGTAGTGTTTGGGTTATGGTTAGAGATAACAAGTGCTTTGGAATGTGAGCCACCAATCAGGGGAGTGCTTTTTTTGTGTGTGTGTCTGACACTGGTGTGAGCTGGGGTCTTTGTTTAGTGGGAGCTGAGGAGAGAAGATGCTGGAGAGAACCAGTTGTAGAATTCGACCCGGTGGGTGACCGTGATTCGATGGAGCAAGGTGCAAGGTGCAGAGGTCTACTGAGGATCGGAGAATATGACTTTTGGAAGAGTTGAACTCCAACTTGTGCACATTTGACTGGTAACTTATAGTGGGCCCTTTTTGTTTTTTTTTCCTTTTCTTTACTAACCTTTTAGTTAAGTTAACATTCGTAAATATAATTCCTTTAATCATATGCAGTGTGCTGTCTGTTATTTCTTGGCACCAACTGTAACAGGGTAGCAAATTGCACAGCATCTCCCCCATCTCTTTTGCCTCCATGCATAGAATATCGTTCTCATCTTCCAGAGGGCCAATTTTGTCCCTTGCAATCCTTTTGTTTTTAACATATCTGTAGAATCCCTAAAGATTTTCCTTCACTTCATGCTTTCTTTTAGCCCTCCCGATTTCTTTCTTAAGTGATCGCTTATATTTCTTAAACTCCAAAAGTACCTTATTTGTTCCTACCTGCCTATACCTGCTATGCACCTCCCATTTTTTTTCTTAATGAGGGCCTCATTATCTCTTGAAACCCAAGGTTCCCTAAATCTGTTATCTTTACCTTTTATTCTGACAGGCACATGCAAGCTTTGTACTCTCAAATTTTCACTTTTGAAGTTCTCCCATTTACTAAGCACACCTTTGCCAGAAAACAGCTCATCCCAATCCACACTTGCCAGATCATTTCTGATACCATCAAAACTGGCCTTTCTCCAATTTAGAATCTCAGACCTATCTTTTTCCATATTTACTTTGAAACTAATAGCATTATGATCACAAGGTGCAAAGTGTTCCCCTGCACAAACTTCTGTCACTTGTCCTGTCTTATTCCCTAATAGCAGATTAGGTTATCGTACACCATCTTGTTGATACTTCTATGTACTGATTAAGGAAACTTTTCTGAACACATTTGACAAACACTATCCAATCTAGTCCTTTTACAATATGGGAGTCCCAGCCAATATGTGGAAAGTTAAAATCACCTCATATTACAGCCTTATGTTGTTTGCAATAGTCTGTGATCTCACTATAAATTTGTTCCACTAAATCCCACGGATTGTTGGGTGGTCTGTAATATATCCCCTTTAACATGGTCATACCTTTCTTATTCCTCAGTTCCACCCATAAAGCCTCATTAGATGAGTTCTCCAGTCTGTTCTGACTTAGCACTGCTGTGATATTTTCCCTGACTAGTAATGCCACCCCTTCCACTTTAATCCCTTCGCTCTGTCATGTCTGAAACAACTGATCCCTAGAATATTGAGCTGCCAGTCCTGCCCCTCCTGCAGCCAAGTCTCACTAATGGCTACAATATCATAATTCCATGTGTCAATTCATGCCCTGAGCTCACCTTCCTTTCCTACCATACTTCTTGCATTGAAACATACACAGCTCAGAACATTAGTCCTACCATGCTCAAGCTTTTAATTCCTGACTTGTCTGAGGTCTTGGCAACATCTGTCTTTACAACCTCTTCGTTAACTGTTCTAGCACTCGGTTCTCATCCCCCTGCAAGTCTAGTTTAAACCCCTCCGTCCAGCATTACCAAATGTCCCTACTAGGATATAGTCCCCCTCCAGTTCAGGTGCAAACCATCCCTTCTGTACAGGTCCCACCTTCCCTGGAAGAGAGCCCAAGGATTCAAAAAACTGATGCTCTCCCTCCAACACCAAATCCTTAGCCATGTATTAAACTATATGATCTTCCTATTTCTATTCTCACTAGCACATGGCACAGCCACCAATCCTGAGATCTCAACCTGGAAGTCCTATCCTTTAATCTAGCACCTAACTCCCTGAACTCACTTGGCAGAACTTCGTCACTCTTCCCACCCATGACATTGGTGCCTACATGGATCACGTTCTCTGGCTGTTCACCCTCCTACTTAAGAATGTTGTGGACTCCATCCAAGATATCCTGAACCCTGGCACTGAGGAAGTAACATATCATCCAGGAATTTTGTTCTCATCCACAGAACTTCATTTCTGTCCCCCTAACTAACAAATTCCTGATCACCACAGCTCACCTCTTCTGCCCCCTTCCCTTCTAGGTCACAGAGTGAGCCTGTGTCAGGCACCTGACCACTGTGAGTTTCCTCTGTTAGATCACCCCCCCACCCCCACCCCCAACAGTATTCTGTTGTTGAGGGGTTGACCACAGGGGGTAATCTGCACTGACTCCTTAACTCCTTTCCCCTTCACCGAGTCTCCTGTGACTTGCATCTTGGGTGTAACTACCTCTCTATAGGTCTCATCTTTCACCCCCTCAGCCTCCCAAATGATCTGGAGTTCACCCAGTTCCAGCTCCATCTCCTTAACGTGGAGTGTAAGAAGCTGCAGCTGGATGCACTTCTCGTAGGTGTAATCATCAGGAATACTGGAGGACTCCCTGCCTTCCCATATCATGAAGGAGGAGCATTCAACTATCCCGCCTGGCATCCCTACTGTTCTAACTGCGTAAGTATAAAGAAGGAAAACAATAAATAAACTGCAGGGGAAAAGTCTACCTACAACTTTTTTACTTTCTCTCACACAAGCCTCTCCTCACTGAAGTCTTGAAGAGCTAAAGCCTCAAGCAACCACTCTAGTGCTGCCCAGTTCAGCAATGGCCGCTCCGCTTGCCCCTGCCTTATTTTAATTTGTTCTTGCCAATCAATCACAATCACTGATTGGCCGTTGCTCAAAACACCGAATTACCACGAATTGTTGCTTTATGTACTCATTTGGTGAATCTGAGTGAGCTACATCTTCTCACTCTTTTGATCACAGATTGGCTGCTACTCAAGTGTAGACTGGATGAGCTAAATGGTGTTCTATACTGTAACCAGAGACCGCTGCCGTCAGTGACGAGCCACTAATCTGTAGGTTTTACCCACTGCAGTTGTTCTAAAATATACAATCTCACTGCTCATTCCTTGGGAATTTACTGGTGCCTTGGCCATGGTAACAGACAGGCAATCCTGAGATCTGGATTAATGAGTTGGAAACATACTTACATCTGTACACATCAGCGAATTAATATTCAGATAAATCAGAATCAGAATCAGGTTTATTATCACCGGCATGTGACATGAAATTTGTTAACTTAGCAGCAGCAGTTCAATGCAATACATAATATAGAAGAAAAAAATAATAAAATTAAACATAATAATAAATAAACAAGTAAATCAATTACATATATTGAATAGATATTTTAAAATGTCCAAAAACAGAAATACTGTATATTTAAAAAAAGTGAGGTAGTGTTCAAAGCTTCAATGTGCATTTAGAAATCAGATGGCAGAGGGGAAGAAGCTGTTCCTGAATCGCTGAGTATGTGCCTTCAGGCTTCTGTACCTCCTACCTGATAGTAACAGTGAGAAAGGGCATGCCCTGTGTGCTGGAGGTCCTTAATAATGGACACTGCCTTTCTGAGACGCTGCTCCCTTAAGATACCCTGGGTACTTTGTAGGCTAGTGCCCAAGATGGAACTGACTAGATTTACAACCTTCTGCAGCTTCTTTCGGTCCTGTGCAGTAGCCCCTCCATACCAGACAGTGATGCAGCCTCTCAGAATGCTCTCCATGGTGCAACTATAGATGTTTTTGATTGTATTTGTTGACATGCCAAATCTCTTCAAACTCTTAATGAAGTATAGCTGCTATCTTGCCTTCTATATGACTACATCCATATGTTGGGGCCAGGTTAGATCCTCAGAGATCTTGACATCCAGGAACTTGAAGCTACTCACTCTCTCCAGTTCTGATCCCTCTATGAGGATTGGTATATGTTCCTTCGTCTTAACCTTCCTGAAGTCCACAATCAGCTCTTTCGTCTTACTGACGTTGAGTGCCAGGTTGTTGCTGCAGCACCACTCCACTAGTTGGCATATCTCACTCCTGTACGCCCTCTCATCACCACCTGAGATTCTACAAACAATGGTTGTATCATCAGCATATTTACAGATGGTATTTGAGCTATGCCTAGCCACACAGTCATGTGTATACAGAGAGTAGAGCAGTGGGCTAAGCACACACGCCTGAGGTGCGCCAGTGTTGATCGTCAGCGAGGATATGTTATCACCAATTGGCACAGATTGTAGTCTTCCAGTTAGGAAGTTGAGGATCCAATTGCAGAGGGAGGTACAGAGGCCCAGGTTCTGCAACTTCTTAATCAGAATTGTGGTATTAAATGCTGAGCTATAGTCCATAAATAGCATCCTGACATAGGTGTTTGTGTTGTCTGGGTGGTCTAAAGCCGTGTGGAGAGCCACTGGGATTGCGTCTGTCATTGACCTATTGTGGCGACAGGCAAATTGCATTGGG
Source organism: Mobula hypostoma (assembly GCF_963921235.1). Taxonomy (NCBI): domain Eukaryota; kingdom Metazoa; phylum Chordata; class Chondrichthyes; order Myliobatiformes; family Myliobatidae; genus Mobula; species Mobula hypostoma. The sequence continues at coordinate 171,298,332 of NC_086100.1, forward strand.
TCCAGGTCCTTGCTGAGGCAGAAGTTCAGTCTAGTCATGACCAACCTCTCAAAGAATTTTATATGTAAGATATTATACATATATGTGTGTATAGCAGTATTGGATTTTTCTTAAAATTTGTTCAGTTCTCCTATGTGTTCCTAAAAAATTATTATACCTGGAGAAATATCAAAAAGTAGCTGCAGGTGCCAAAAATCTGAAATGAAAACAGAAATTACTGGATATACTCTGCAGGTCCAGCACCGTACGTGGAAAGGGAAACGGAATCAACGTTTCAGGTCAGAATGGAGAGGGGACAAAACAAGCTGCAGGGAGAGTGACGGAGAGATTGTCTCCAGTTGGTGAAACTGAGGGGACGAGCGAGATAAACTGCAGACAAGGTTATTGAGTCAATGAGTGAGTGGGAGCAGTTTGAGGCTGAGGAGGCAGACAAAGGAACGAGGGGCTGTGATACAGGGCAGGAAGACAGACCCAGTGAATCAGGCTGGGCATGCCGAATAAAACAGATTGCAATCAATTCACCTGAAGTAGTAGAATTATAGAATAGGAGCAGAATTTGGCCATTTGGCCATTTGAGTCTGCTCCACCATTTCATCATGCTAAACCATTTTTCCACTCAGCTTCAATCTCCTCCCTCCTCCCCCCCCCACCGTATACCCCCCATCCCTTCATACCCTGACCAATCAAAAAACTATCAACCCTGCCTTAAATATTTGTGAAGACTTGGCATCGTCAGCCGTCTGTGGCAACGAATTCCACAGATTCATTATGCTCTGCCTAAAGAAATTCCCACTCGTCTCTGTTCTAAAAGGATGCCCCTCTATTCTGAGGCTGTGTCTTAGACTCTCCCACCATAGGAAACATCATCTCCACATCCACTCTATCAAGGCCTTTCACCATTCGATAGGATTCCGCAGCTTTACAAGGTAATTTACCTGCCTGACCTGATCTGGCAAACATCTGAGTGGGATCACTTGGCGTGAGGGAGTGAGGAGGGCACTCAGGGTGTGAGGGAGCGAGGAGGGTCACTCAGGGTGTGAGGGAATGAGGTGGGTCACTCAGGGTGTGAGAGAGTGAGGAGGGTCACTCAGGGTGTGAGGGAGCGAGAAGGGTCACTCAGGGTGTGTGGGGGCAAGGAGGGTCACTCAGGGTTTGAGGGAGCGAGGAGGGTCACTCAGGGTGTGAGGGAATGAGGAGGGTCACTCAGGATGTGTGGGAGCGAGGAGGGTCACTCAGGGTGTGAGGGAGTGAGGAGGGTCACAGGGTGTGAGGGGGCGAGGAGGGTCACAGGGTGTGGGGGAGCGAGGAGGGTCACTCAGGATGTGAGGGAGTGAGGAGGGTCAGGGTGTGAGGGTGCGAGGAGGGTCACTCAGGATGTGAGGGAGCAAGGAGGGTCAGGGTCTGAGGGAGCGAGGAGGGTCACTCAGGGTGGGACAGGGAACCTTGCACAGTCTCCACAGAAGAATATGCTGGGTGTTTTGCATGTTTAATCAATGTGTTATGTAGTGGGAAGAGGAGGGGAATAGGGTTACGGTACTGAGTGGATGATTAATATTCACCTGCTCGACAGTGTGTTTAGTACATCATTCTGGAGTGAGGAGTGTGACCAGTTCACACCAACACTCAGCCTGTCGGCTCATTTAGCACGGGTAGAGAATACTGTTTCAATGGCATGATATTCCCCTGGGTACACAGTGGGAAACTGTTTAATCCCCTGGCCATGTGTTCCCTCACAAGCATGCTCACATGAAAAGATGGCAAATGACCTCGAACTGTACATGTAAGACAAATCATGAAGTATGGAGCTCCCTGAGGCAGCCAATTAGAAAATGTGTCCAGGCGCAGAAGGCGGTGTTGACAGAGTCCAGGAGTGTGAAAGGCACTGTCAAAATGCAACCAGGCCTACCTTGCAAGTGGGGACTGAAATCTATTATTTTACCTATTGAGTTAATTTATGCCTGAGAAATAAAAATTCATCGATTCTGAGTGAAAAAGCTGAGCTGGGTTAAAGTGTCGGGGCCCGAGAGCAGAATAAGAACCGACGATCAGCCTCACTACCCTGGACCGACTAACACATCCAGCCAGATTAAAGCATTGAGCACTGAGGGCAGAAACGAACCGGTGTTCTTCCCCGTGCCAGCCAAGATCCCCCACGTGAGCCCGTGCTGTCTGCCCCCGTTTGACCCGTCTCCCTATCTTCTCACTCCTACCGCCAGCTAAAGGAGTCTCGGGCCGCACGCCGCCAGGCTCGGGAGCTGGCATCGCCTGTAGCAAACGGGCTCCCAGACCGGCTTCGCTCACCTCAGTGCTGGCCTGACGCTGCCGCCTGCAGCCTCACTCTGCGCTCATGTTCTTGGTATCATTTGTTTACGTTTAAAAAACTGTTTCCACCATCTGTTCTTTCTTTCGCACATTGGATGGTTGTCGCTCTTTGCTGTGTGTGGCTTTTCTTGGATTCTGTTGTGTTTCTTTGTCTGTGGGTGCCTGCAAGGAGATGATGTATGTGGCATACGTACTTTGATAATAAATGAATTTTGAACCTGAAAGGGTACACTGATTAATTATTCATATCTTCAATTCAAATTCTCATTTAGAGTTAATTTATTCTGTATGCCCTAACGTAGCTCCCCTCTGCCCTTGCGTGTTACTTTGGATAAGGTGAAAGGTCAAAATAGCTCATTAAACAGCAGCAGGGTCACTGAGTTCTGCTGCTGTGTCACTGCGCCCTTCAGAGTCCCTGTTCACCGAGCACATACTGGGTCACTCAGACAGACTGCCCCGTGAGGAACCTTCTCTCTGTTTCCTCACAAAGAATATTGACGCTGGTTCTGCTAGTGGTATACTTGCCCCTGAAACACAAGGTGGCCAGCTGGAGTCCCTTTCTGTCGGTTTTGAGCTCGCAGATCCAGCCTGAAACTTCAGTTCTGTGCTGGGGGAGTGCTGGCATGCTGGAAGTGCTTCCCACCGAGCCAGCTGTCAACTCTCAAACGCACACTCAGTGGCCACTTCATTCAGAACCTCCTGTACCTAATAAAGTGGCCACTGAGTGTACGTTTCTGATCTTCTGCTGCTGTAGACCATCCAGTTCAGTTTTGACATGTCGTGCATTCAGAGCTGCTCTCCTGCATACCGCTGCTGTAATGCACGGTTATTTGAGTTACGGTCACCTTCCCGTCAGCTCGAAGCAGTGTGGACCATTCTCTTCTGACCCTCATTAACGTTTTTACCCACAGCAACACATACAAAATGCTGGAGGAACTGCTGACTTCAGCAGGCCAGGTAGCATCTATGGAAAACCAGGAGAGGGGAAGGGAGGAAGTAAAGATTTCCAGCACCTGCAGAATTTCTTGTATTTTTACCCACAGAACTGCCACTTACCGAATGTCTTTTGTTTTTCGCGCTATTCCCTGTAAACTCTGGAGACTGTTGTGCATGAAAATCCCAGAAGATCAGCAGTTTCTGAGATACTCAAACCACCCCATCTGGCACCAACTATCATTTCATGGTCAAAATCACTTAGATCACATTATTCCCCCATTCTGATGTTTGGTCCGAACAACAACTGAACCTCTTGACCATGTCTGCATGCTTTAATGAATTGAGTTGCTGCAACGATTGGATGATTAGATATTTGCATTATTGAGCAGGTATAGAGGTATACCTAACAAAGTGACCACTGAGTGTATACGGTGAATAAAGTTGATCCTTGAGTAAATATTGCCCGCTTTTTTGATGAATGTGGAAGATCTGCTGGTGTTACTTTGAAACTCATGGGACCTGTTCCTGAAATTCTGGCCAATCTAAAAGATTAAGCCCGGTTTTCTGCTGCAGGCACATTGCACTGAGGTTCATCAAGTATTTAATGTGCGAGACCATGAATTATCTTACCCGTTGTGCTGGACCATACCTTGGCCAACCTGAAACAGTGGAGATGTTGCTAAGGTTTGTTTTTGGTCTTTAGCTGGTTTTGGCATTTGTGTGCTGACTGGGTAGCATTTCCAATGGGCTCCGTCAGTCTTCTGCAAATTGTTTTGAGTGAGTCAGGAGGGCTCAGAGAGAGGGCAATTAGATTCTTGGTCGCAACGCATGCGATCCTGCCGGAGAACAGCCATGGCTTCTGCCCACAGTGGGGAAGCAGTTCACCTTCCCTCCCTCTCTCCTCCAACACATGATGCTGATCTGAGGAGCACTGGAATCAGAATCAGCTTTATTGTCACTGACATATGTCGTGAAATTCGGTGTTTCGTGCGAGCTGTAGACTGCTAGACATAAAAAATTACACTAAGTTACAATAAGGAACAAAGAAATAAATATGATAGATGGATAGATAGATAAATAAATAAATAAATAGTGCGAAAGAGGAATTGCAAGTGGTGTTCATGGCCTATTCAGAAGTTTGATAGTGGAGTGGAAGAAGCTGTTCGAAAACCTTGAGTGTCTGTGTCTTCAGGCTCCTGTACATCCTCCCTGATGGCAGTGATGAGAAGACAGTCCTTAATGACGAGTACCGACTTCTTGGGGTGCTGCCCTTTGAAGATGGCATTGATGGTGGGAAGAGTTGTGCCCATGATGAAGACAGCTGAGTCTACAAACCTCTGCAGCCTCTTCTTCCACTCAAACCCCAGACCAAGAGTTCAACTATCAAAATGCCTGCTCCTATGGGCTGCTGATGACATCTCAGATGAAGCAAAATGAGTACCTTGATATGAGATCCTCAGAGAATTTCCAAAATAAATGTTGACAGTACGTTGATGAAATCATGACAAACCGTCTCAGAAATTTTTCAAATCTGCAGCAGTGAAATTATATTAGTGGACAAAATCCTTCCCAAAGACCAACAAACATTCTACTGGAGAAACTCAGTGGATCAAAGAGCTTCTGGGGCAGGAATTGTCAATGTTTTGCATTGAAACCCTGCTGATATTCTCTTGGCAATTCTTTTCCTCCCATTAAGTTCCTCCAGCAGATTGTTGTTCTAGATTCCAACATCTGCAGTATATTGTGCCTCCATTCTTCTCCAATGACGTGGGTGTTCTCTACCAGCTACTTCTTGCTGGAAGAGGTCCTTGGATGAAGCCTGATTCAATAAAACATTCTGCTACCTTAATATCTGGTATGTATCAAACATCCTCCTACCACTCCTGTGTTGGTGCGTGGCCAAGTGGTTAAGGCATTCGTCTAGTGATCTGAAGGTCGCTAGTTCGAACCTTGGCTAAGGCTGTGTTGTGTCCTTGAGCAAGGTACTTAACCACACATTGCTCTGCGACGACACTGGTGCCAAGCTGTATGGGTCCTAATGCCCTTCCCTTGGACAACATTGGTGGTGTGGAGAGGGGAGACTTGCAGCATGGGCAACTGCTGGTCTTCCATACAACCTTGCCCAGGCCTGCGCCCTGGAAACCTTCCAAGGCGCAAATCCATGCTCTCATGAGACTAACGGATGCCTATAATCAAACATCCTCCTAGTGATCCATCAGAAGCAAACTTTAACACCTTTACAACGGACCTGTCTTCCACTAAAGTGAAGCTAAATCCTTATTTCATCTCCTGATCCCTCTTTGGTCATTTCTGGAAATCCTTAGGATATCAAGGAAGTGTTGAGAAATGCCCCACACCTTATCTTACTCATTCTTTCAAGGTAAGGGCAAGAATCTAGGATTTAAGTAACCAGGCCTTATCTAAATCTGTAATAATCTATGTATGCCCAGTCCGGGGAAGTCTATCGGCCAGAGTTTCTGCATATCATTGAAGCTGCCAGTGAAAAATAGGAAACTGATTGACTGACAGAAAACAGAGATTCAGGATAAATGGGTCATTGTTGGATTCCTATACAGAGGAGGCCACTTGGCCCATTGGCTCCATGCCAGCTCTCAGCTGAGCAATCCCAGTCATCCATTTCTCCCCGTACCTCCGCAATACTTCCCAGTCTCTTCTTTTCACCATTAGCTTACACCAGAAGTGTAATTTACAGTCACCAATTAAACTTCATGCACACCTTTAGGATGTGAGAGAAAACCAGAGCAAACCTGTGAGTCCATAGGGAGAATGTGCAGACTCTACGACTACAATGCCTATGAGGTCAGGATCGAATCTGGATCACTGGAGCTGGGAGGCAGCAGCACGTAATCAGTAACCGGCTGGCCGCCACTTGGGTCATTGCTGAGTCCACCACCATTTGTCAGTGACTTGAATGTACTGATGGAATACTAATTGAATGATGGAATGTACTGAAAGCCAATTGGTTGATGGTACAAAGATAGGCCGGTTAACAATCTGTCAAGGCTATGCATGGAACTGCCCAAAAAATATACAGAGCCTATAAAAAGTATATTTGGAAGTTTTCATGTTTTATTGTTTTACAACATTGAATCACAGTGGATTTAATTTGGCTTTTTTGACACTGATCAACCGAAAAAGACACTTTTGTGTCAAAGTGAAAACAGATCTCTACAAACTGATCTAAATTAATTACAAATATAAAATACAAAATAATTGATTGCATAAGTATTCACCCCCTTTAAAATGACATTATCACTAGTGCAGCCAATTGGTTTTAGAAGTCACATAATTAGTTAAGTGGAGTTCACCATGTGGAGTCAAGACACCGCAATTGACTGTAGTAAAAATATGACTGTATCTGGAAAGTCCAACTGCTGGTGAAAACTACACCACGAAGGCAAAAGAACACTCCAAGCAACTCCACGAAAAGGTTATTGAAAAGCACAAGTCAGGAAATGGATACAAGAAAATTTCCAAGTCTCTGAATATCCCCTGGAGTACAGTTAAATCAATCATAATGAAATGGAAAGAATATGGCACTAATGTAAATCTGCCTAGAGCAGGCTGTCTTCAAAAACTGAGTGAACTTGCAAGAGGGAGACAAGTGAAGAAGGCCACTAAGAGACCTATGACAACTCTGGGGGAGTTACAAGCTTCAGTGGCTGAGCTGGGAGAGACTGCACACACAACTGTTGCCCGGTTGCTTCACCAGTTGCAGTTTTATGGGAGAGTGGCAAAGAGACAGCCAGGGTTGTGAGAAAAAACCTCACATGAAATCTCGGCTAGAATTTGCCAGAAGGCACGTGGGAGACTCTGAAGTCAGCTGGAAGAAGATTCGATTGTCCGATGAAACCAAAATTGAGCTTTTGATATAACCCAAACACTGCACATCATCAAAAACACACCACCCCTGGCTGAATCATGCTGTGGGGATGCTCCAATCTGTAGAAGTTTATTTTCACTTTGACAAAAATTTGGCTTTTTGGACATCAGTGTCCAAAAAGCCAAACTAAATCCACTATGATTCAATGTTTTAAAACAATAAACATGAAACTTCTGGGGGTGGGGGTAGTGAATACATTTTATAGGCGCTGTAGATCGCTTAAGCAAGTGGGAATGGGATTGGCAGATGGAGTATAGACCATAAGACACAGGACAGAATTAGGCTAATTGGCTCTTTGAGCCTGCCCTGCCATTTAATCATTGCTGATTTATTATCCTTCTCAACCATATTCTCCATCCTTCTCCCCATAACCTTTGACATCCTTACAAATCAATAACCTATTAACCTCCACTTTAAATATACCCAATGAAATTCCACAAATTCACCACCGTCCAGCTAATGATGAACAGAAATTCCTCATTTCTGTTCTCTTGTTCTGAGGCTGTGCCATCTGGTCCTAAACTCCCCCACTACAGAAGGCATCCTCTCCACATTCACTTTATCTAGGGCTTTCAATATTCAATAGGTTTCAATGAGATCACCCCTCATTCTTCTAAACTCCAGTGGGTACGTGCCCAGAGCCATCAAATGTTCCTCATATGTTAACCCTTTCATTTTTGGGATCATTCTTCTGAACCTCCTGTGGGCTCTCTCCAATCCCAGCACTTCTTTTCTTAGATAAGGGGCCCAAAACTGCGCACAATACTCTAAGATGGTCCTTTAACTAATTTCTATCGGCACGTAGGTGTACATATGCTAACTAGTAGGATTGGGAAGTCTGGCAGATTATCCTCTGGCTCACAGCACCGATGTCGAGGGGAAATGCAATGCCCAGCCACCCCATGGTAGACCAAGGACTGAAGGACCAAGAGGCCTGTAAACTTCAGTTCTTTTCCTGAGCAATTTCCTTAGAGGCTGTGCTTGTCAGGGCAGATGTTTCCTTCCTCTCGTTCTGCAAGTGCTCAGAGTGTGATGCACTCATCTTCATTCCAAGCTGGTTTGCAGGTGTCTTCTCCATTCTCTTGACGATAAGTGCGAACTGCAAAATACAGCAACACCACACAAAATGCTGGAGGAACTCAGGAGGCCAGACAGCATCAGGAATAAATAGTTGGCGTTTTGGGCTGAGACCCTTCTTCAGGACTGGAAAGGGAGGGGAAGATGCCACAGTAAGAAGGTGGGGGAAGTGGAAGGTGTACAAGCTGGAGGGTGATAGGCAAAGCCAGGTGAGGGGTAAGGCAGGTGGGCGGGGAAAGGGAGAATGGAGTGAGAAGCTGGGAGGTGACAGATGGAAAAGGTGAAGGCTGAAGGAGAAGGGCCGAGATAGGAGAGGAGAGAAAGAAAGAGAGGAGGAGGGGCCCCAGAGGGAAGGGATAGACAGGTGAGAGAAGAACAGGGGTAAGGGGAGCCCAGAATGGGGAATGGAAAAAGATAGTGGGGGGAAGGGGGAGAAATTACTGGAAGTAAAAGAAGTTGATGTTCGTGCAGCTGCTGGCTTGTTACACAAACGTAAAAAGTCCTGAGATTATCCTCAATATATTACACTCATATCACATTACATAATGACCCGGAGTATCACAGAATCCTGCATCACCGACACAAACAGCTGGATTTCATCCAGAATGAGAATTCCCAGGGAGAGGTTGACCATGTGACGTGGAATCTGTGCTGTTCAACAAAGATTCTTTCAATGCTCTGACACTCACATTGAATAAATCTCCATCAAAATGCGGTAATTAACTACTTAATCAATCATTAATCCAGCTGTACTCTGTCTGTGGTTAAACATAAAACACTCAATCTGTAGCTTTGATGGGAACTACATTCCAATGCTATTTTGAATCAGCCTGTCTTAACTAAAGGACAGAAGCTGCTTAATTTGTTTCATACGCTTAGAGCAAGTGATTTATTGATTGAATAATAGACAACATCCAGTCTGAGGTACTTTACGGTCTCCAGTTCAAACCTGCTGTTGATCCTCTCTTTGGACTGCTCTTCCTTCTTGTCACTGAAAAAAAAGTCACACAATGGCATCTATTGTACATAGAGGCACCTACAATAGTTTTCTTTGAGTCCCAGCTGAAAATAGGGACATCACTTAATGTAGACCTTTACTCAAACCCCCAAGGATCAAGGACTGAGGATCAACTATATTCGCCGTACACATTTACATGTATTATTCCACTATTAGAAGGACAATGAATTACATAAATGGATGAAGAGATGTGCTTCCTAGAATCATACTCTGAGAAGCTCCCTTTAACTTTACCAGTTCAACCAGAGGTCAATGTGGGCAACATATTCTTGGAAAGGATGTTGAGCCAGTGGGGGGGGGGCGCGTGTGGCAGGGCAAGACTTAATGGAGTGAGGCTGGAGTTGAACTCCTTAGAAAAGTTCTGAAGGAGATTCAACAGCATTCAAAGTCATGGAAGGTTTGTATACTGTAGTTAATAATAGAACCATTTCCAGTGGAGGAGCTGTCAGGTACCAGATGACTTCAAAGAATTGTCAAGAGAACCACAAGTGCGTGACAGAATTTATCATTTCACTGAGAGATGACTGGATCATGAATTCAGCCCCTCATATTGGAGGCTCTGTTGGAAATCTGCCACACGCACGATGTGATAGGCAATCATATTTTATACTACATCATTCTATAGTTTGAGAGCTTTCTCCCTTGCTACACTTTCCCTTTATTCCATATCCCTTAATATCTAACTAGGCCATCCTCTCTTCTCGTTCCTACCATCGGGCAGGAGGTACAGGAGCCTTAGGTCCCACACCACCTGGTTCAAGAACAGTTATTACCCTTCAACCATCAGATTCTTGAACCATTGTGGATAACTTCACTCACCATTAATCTGAACTGATTCTACAACCTACAGACTCACTTTCAAGGACTCCTAACGTTCTCTGTATTCTTTTTATTTCCACTGTTTGTCTCTTACACATTGATTTTTATCAGTCTTTGTTTCTGTACAGGTTTTTTAAAATAAATTCTATTGTATTTCTTTATTTTCTTGTAAATGCCGGCAAGAAAACAAATCTCAGGTTAGTATTTGGTAACATATATGTACTTTGATAACAAATTTCACTTTGACATTAATACATTTCAGTAGTTTTTTTGTGTGTTCTTTATGAAAAGCCTCACTCAATTCCTGATTTGTTTTGAAATAATAAGCTGTTTACTTCCTGTGTACCATTTCATGCTTTATACATTTCAATAAATTTTCTTTCTGAACAGAAAAACACAGACAAGTCTGTGATCATTCATTTTGTTTATATTTGAGATCTACATCAGTGCTTTGCAAATGAGATAGAGCTGAGTATCCGTTTCTTACTTTCACAAGCCAGTGGGAACTGATTTCCTTGGGTCGGAGAGTGGGGGTAGCAATGCCACAATTCCATCCCCAGACTGTATTCTCCTTGAACGTGGCTGTCTCACGGGCAATGCAGAATCAGAGCGTTTATCTTCCCCCCACCCCAGTCCTTCTTGTGGTGCGACCACTGTTTTCTGTAGCATCGTGCCTTAAAGAAAATAGTCAACATCATGGCTTCTTTGCTACTTGTTCAATTAGTTTAAGGAACAGAAAACAACATAGATTTTCATAAAGGGGCTCTTACAAGTGTGACCCATTTGTGTTGGTTGTTTTGACATGAAATCTGAGCACATAGACTGAGCGTGGCAGAATGAAACCAAGAGCAATCTTTGCTCAGTTTGAGCACAGGTAAGCTCTGAATTTTTTTTATTATAGGTGGACGTGGAAACTTGAAGTTGGCTGGAACCAGCTGAAAGCAGATGGTTAATGGGGCATTAACCCCTTGTGCACTGAAATTCTTCTGTGGGCCTCAATATAAAAATCCATTCTCAGAATGGGAGGAGGTTACTAACAGTTACATAGATGTTTAACAGACTAAAAGTACATCAGCATCCAGGTCAGTCTGGAACTTCAGGTTCATGTTAAGCAGGCATCTGAAATAAAGGAAAATAGAACGTAATCCTGACAAGTATGAAATTTTGAAGGGTCAAATAAGGGTAGGGTCTATATAGTAACTGGGAGGGTACTGAGGAATGTGATGAACTGAGGGATTTTAGTGTTCAAGTCTGTAGTTCTCTGAAATGGTAACACAGCTGTATATAGAGCAGTGAAGAAGACTGGAGTTAGATAGATAGATAGATAGATAGATATACTTTATTGATCCCGAGGGAAATTGGGTTTCGTTACAGCCGCACCAACCAAGAGTACTGTGGAGTACTGTGTGTAGTTGTAGCTGGTTCACTATAGAGGGATGTGGTGGTAATGGAGAGAGACTGTTGAGGAGATCACCAGGATGTTTTCTAGACAAGGAGAATTATGAAAATATTCAAAGTTATGGCACATATCCCGTGATGGGAATAAAGAACCAGCAGAGATGGAAAACACTTTGGAGTCAAGTATTGCTATAAACTAATAATATTTATTAGTAACTATGCAATACAGTAATAAAAATGTAGATAAATCAAACAGGATAGCAATGATTTTATATATATATATATATAAGTAAGTATATCAGTAAGTGTGGAAATATATGTATGAAAAACCAAGCTTCTTTAAGTCTAAGGGTAAAAAGATACAGTCTTATGATGATGAGTAAAGTTCAGTTCAGTTCAGTTCGTGGTATTGAGTTGAGTAGTGATGGAGAGAGAGAGAGGGAGAGATTTGAGTCTTCAGGTGAGCCAACGCTATTGATCTTCTCGTTGTTCCTTCGAAATCCTTTAAAAGTCACCGACTATGACTCTAACAAAGGGGACCGGTTTTCTGTGGTGGAGCTATCCCCCAGGCGAGGGTGGACACATGGACAACTCCCCACCAGTCAACCCTTTTCTTCTTCCCACTGCAGGAGCTATGGATCGATCCACCTGATCGATCCTCCAAAACCCACTTTTTCTGCGGGCACAACAATGCTCATTCAGTGTCCAAACACGTGTCTGAGGTCTGTATCATCTGACCTCCTATTTATCTCACCGTACTGGGTACCACCTGTCATTCAAGTAACCCCTCCTTCCTTTGTCTGTGAAGTTACAGTCAGGTGACCAGTTAATCTTATGTTCTTGGAATGTGGGAGGAAACCAGAGTAACTGAAGGAAACAAATATACAAACGCCTTACAGACAGTGACGGGATTGGAACCTGGTCATGGGCACAGTAATAGCATCACGCTCATCACTACACTAACATGGCACCTACTTTAAAATAAGTCTACCTAGTCTTATTTAAAAGTGCCCCAGAGGCAGAGGCAAAAAAGGCAAATAAGTTCAAGGTAAACATCTGAGGGAATCGAGTGAGTAAGTGCTGCAGAACAGATTGTTGCTATATTAAAATATTACCAAATAGCAATATCACCACTAATAAAATGTTTGAGAAGGGCATCCCTGTCGAAATATGAAGAGTATTGTAACAGACTGCAGGAAAACTGGTTGATAAAATGAGCAAGAAGATGGCAGATGAAATTAAGTGCTAGGAAGAATGAGGGCAGACTCATATTTTCATGTATTTCTTACAATATATGTAGCTGGTCTATTCATGTCGGCTCTCAAAGCGATCCCATCACTATCCTCCCATTTGTTTCTCTTTAATGTAAAGCTCCTTATCAGCTCCCCTTCCCCACCAATTCACCTGCCACCTGGCCACAATAGGGTTAACACAGTCTATTGACCTACGAGCACTCCTTTGTATTGTGGGAGGAAAGCAGAGCATGCAAGGGAAACACAGACGGTTACCTGGAGGACAGACGAGATTATAGGAACCTACGATTCAGCAACATAAAACTGTGAAATAAGGGGACCATTTAAAGTTTTTTTATTCACTTATAGGAAATGTATGTGACGGGAAAGACCACATTTTATTGCCCAGCCATTCCCGCCATTCTAAAGGTAATGCTGAGCAGCTTCCTCGAGCTGTTGGGAGACTGTCGCGAGTCCTTATGCAGTATTCCCTAAAGGTTAACCTGCAGGCTGACTAGGTGGTAAGGAAGGCAAATGTAATGTTCGCATTCATTTTGAGAGGACTAGAGTATAAAAGCAAGAATGTAATGCTGAGGTTTTATAAGGCATTGGTCAGACAGCTTTAGGAGTATTGTGAGCAGTGTTGGACCCCTCAAAAAAAGGGTGTGCTGGCATTGGGGAGGGTCCAGAGGAGGTTCAGAAGAATAATCTCGGGAGCAAAAGGGTTAATGTTTGAGGAAAGTTTGATGGCTCTGGGCCTGTACTCGCTGGAGTTTAAAAGAAGGAGGGAGGATCTCATTGAAAGGCCTAGATAGTGTAGATGTGGAGATGATCTTTCCTATAGTGGGAGAGTTTAGGACCAGAGGGCACAGCCTCAGAATAGAAGGACATTCATAGAACATAGAACATAGAATAGTACAGCACAGTTTAGGCCCTTTGGCCCACAATGTTGTGCTGACCCTCAAACCCTGCCTCCCATATAACCCCCCACCTTAAATTCCTCCATATACCTGTCTAGTAGTCTCTTAAATTTCACTAGTGTATCTGCCTCCACCATGGACTCAGGCAGTGTATTCCACACACCTACAACTCTCTGAGTAAAAAACCT